>NC_142065.1:202477919-202647086 GCF_059756535.1 Pantherophis guttatus
CAGCGCGCGATCACTGAACTGGTTGTTAAACCGGCAGGATCCCACCACGGATTAAGTGACTTGTCATAAATTGAAGACTTACCTGTATATGCAGTGGGGTAGATTTAACTCTCAGATCAGATTCCCACTTTATAAAAAGTTTTGTTTTCCAAACGTGCACAATGACTTCATCTCCCATTTTATTTTGCTTAGATAACCTCAGATTTTAGCTATTTGTTCTGCCTTTGCACTTTCTTTTTGTCGACTTGGACCTTCTTTTAATAACAGCCACCACACTTTTTTGTGTTTTATATTCTTTATTCAGAATTATAATTGCCAACAATCTTGAGAATACGATGGGATGATTCATTCTTCGTGTTAAGGAATAGGGATTTTTTTAAAAAAATCCATGGTATATTAAATCTGCTTGCATTTTTGCAACATTCTAGCCCCGTGATGGCAAACCTATGGTACACATTCGGTTGGACTGGAAGACCTGTTTCTTTGCTGTCCCCAGCCTCCAGAGCCTTTCTAGGAGTCTGGGGAGGGCAAAAACGGCCTTCCCCACACCGGGAGGCCCTCTGGAGGCCAGAAACGGCCTGTTTGCCAACTTCCGCAGGGCACATAGAATTATGGGTGTGGCCCCCCCCCCCGCTCCTGGCATGCGATGGCAAAAAGGTTAGCCATCACTGCTCTAGCCCATTGGTGTCAAACTCAATTTCATTGAGGAATGCATCAGGATTGTGTTTGACCTTGGGGGTGCCTGGCCAGGGTGGGTATGGTCAGCTCGACGTCACTTGTGTCAGGGGTGCCTGTGGTGGTCCGAACACTCTGCCAGTGAAAATGGGCTCCCAAGCTCCGTTTCGGCTGCGATGGCCTCCTGCAACCCTATGCCAGCGAAAACGGAGCTTGGGAGTATCGCCCACAGCCCTCATGAGCTCTGTTTTCAGCTGCGACTGTCTCCTGCAACCCTCTACCAGGGAAAACGGAGCTTGGAAGTGCTACCCATGGCCGTAGCGAGCACCATGTCCAGCTGCAGTGGTCTCCTGAAACCTTCTGCCAGCGAAAACGGAGCTTGGGAGGGATGCACACAGCTCTCCTGAGCTTGGTTTTTGCTGGCAGAGGCACTGTGGGCCGGTCCTTCACTGTATCTAGGGTGGCCCTGCGGGCCAGATCTTAGCACCCTGCAGGCCGGATCCGGCCTGCGGGCCCTGAGTGTGACACCCTTGCTGTAGCCCATAAACTTTCAGCTATAAACCAAGATGTTCGTTTTACATGACATGCTGATCCAAAGCTGGCCAAACCCATATAATGTGTGCATTCAGCCTTGGTTTTCAACCTAAATTCCCAAACTACTATGGCTTTCTCTATAGTGGTGTCTCCAGATGAGTTAGATAATAATGTCTTTATACCCATGATGGTGAACCTATGGCACGCGTGCAACAGGTGGCACACGGAGCTATCTGTGTGGGCACATGAGCGTTGCCCTACCTCAGCTCCAGTGCGCATGTGCACGCCAGCAAGCTGATTTTGGGGCCTTCCGGGCCCACCGGAAGTTGGGAAACAGGCCATTTCTGGCCTCTGAAGGGCCTCCGGGGAGGTGGGGGAAGCCGTTTTCACCCTCCACAGGCTCCAAGAAAGCCTCTAGAGCCTGGGGAGGGTGAAAAACTGGCTTACTGGGCCCACCGTGCCATCACGTGCCAAAAGCGGGGGGAGGGCAGGGGGGGTCGCGTACGCATGTGTGGGCGGGGGTGGGGCTATTTGAATTATGCATGTGGGCATGCATATGCGTGACACCCCTGCGCTCCCCCCGCTTTTGGCACGCGACGGCAAAAAGGTTAGCCATCACTGCTTTCTACCTTAGCAAATGTGGAGTGGATGATGGCTGCAGATGAGGCAAGTTGAAAGTAAAGGTAGTCCTCCACTTACGACCACAATTGAGCCCAACATTTCCATTGCTAAGTGAGACATTTGTTAAGTGAGTTTTGCCATGTTTTACAACCATACTTGCCATAGTTATTAAGTGAATCACTGCAGTTGTTAAGCTAGTATCACGGTTGTTAACTGAATCTGGCTTCCCCTTTGAGTTTCCTTTTCAGAAGGTCGTAAAAGGGGATAGCACGATCCCAGGATACTGCAACTGTCATAAATGTGAGTCAGTTGCCAAGCATCTGAATTTTGATCACCCGACCGTGGGGATGCTAAAATGGTCGTAAGTGTGAAAAATGGCCATAAGTCACTTTTTTCCACTGCCGTTTTAACTTCGACTGGTCACTAAGCGAACTGTTGTAAATCAAGGACCTACCTGTACTTATTTTGCATGCAACTTTGAGATGAAACATCCGCACAGAAAAAGTAATCGGTTCCAAATGCAGCGTTGCCAGAAAGTTATAACACTTCTTTTTGAGGTGCTTTTTCTCCCTTTAGTTTTTGGTTTCCAACATATTTTACCAACCATGGAACTCCTTCAGCTCCTTATTTTGCACTTACTCAGATGGCAGTCTTGCAGTTCTGTTAAAAAACCCAGAAGAGAAGCAGGCTGATGTCTTGGGAGATAATTGTCTTGTTGATAATTAACTCTCCCATTGTAAAGTCAGTTTTTGTGTATTTTTAATCTTTGTTCATGTGGAAAAGTCTCACAATGGGGTTTCCAGTAAAATATGCTGCCTTGTCTTTTTTATTTGTTTTTGCTTTTTAATCAAGTGGCTTAAAATAGCATGCTCTGGTTGGGAGAAGAATTTCCTACAAGCGATTGGCAAAAAAAAAAAAGGTTGGAGCCTTTGCAAACAATGATTCAGTGGCAAAACCCTTTTGTTCCACCCTGATCTGGATCCTGATCACTATTTGGCGAAAGCAGTAAATTAAGACTCTGAATTCTAGGGTTTTTTTTTTTATTGAAGTGGCTTCCTTTGATGTCTGGACCAGTTATTTGTTTTGTCACTGGAGTCACAGTGTGAACTATGATTAGATACTACTCTGGTTTCTCCTGAGGGTGAACCAGGAAATGCTCCTGGTTCGGACCGGATCGCCCAATCCGGTGGCGATGGTGGCGGGTGGTTCGGAGAATCGGTAGCAAAAATCCCTGCCCCCCCCATGCACAGCTGATCTGCACAATCATCAGAGACTTTGTTTTTACTTTTAAAAGCACTTTTTCTACAACCTCTTCCGACGAAAAAATGCTTTTAAAAGGAAAAAAAAAAGCCTCTGATGATCGCGCGGCTCAGCTGGGATCGTCAGAGGCTTCTAAAAGCATTTTTTTTCTGCAACCTTTCAGCCGAAGAGGAGGTAAAAAAAAATGCTTTGAAAAGTCTCTGATGATCCCAGCTGAGTTGCCTGATCGGCAGAGGCTTTTCAAAGCATTAGAAAAAATGCTTTGAAAAGTTAAAAAAAAAAAAAGTTGGCCACGCCCACCCAGTCACATTAACCCCCCCCCACCAAGCCACGCCCACAGAACCGGTAGTAACAAATTTTACATTTCACCCCTGGGGTGATGCATGAAATGAAATGTAATTTCTTTTTTCCCCCCTGGTGTGGAACAAATCTTCCGTACTTCGGAAGATTTGCTGCATTGTTGTGGAACGGCTCTGCTTCGGCCCTGGCAGGATGTCCTGTCTGCCTACCCTACCCTCATGTGGCGGTTTGTTTAAGGGACCATACGAATTAGAGAGCCAGTCTGGTGTAATGGTTAAGGCAGGGGTGTCACTCTCGGATTTCATTGAGGGCTGTATCAGCAGGGGTGGGCTCCTGGGGGCTTGTCAGGGTTCAGGCGATCCTCTAGTCAAGGATCGCCAGGGTTCGGCGAACCCCCAAATGCTACCCTTGGCTGGCCCCTCCACCCCTCCCCAACCAGGAGTCTCCAAGCGGCCCATTCATCATTCCAGGTAAGTGTTGGGGCTGTGTGAAGAGGGGGCGGGGGCAGAAAACAGGCCTACTAGAGGTTTCAGGACTACCAGCCTCAGGTATCTCACGATTAAGGTGGCCTTCCTAGTCGCAGTAATGTCCGCTCGTCGTATTTCAGAGCTGGCAGCGCTTTCAAGCAGGGAGGACTTCTGCATGCTCCATCCAGAAAAAGTAGTCTTAAGACTTGATCCTTCGTTCATTCCTAAAATGGTTCCACAGGGCCCAGGAAGTTGTGCTTCCTAGTTTCTGTCCTAGGCCGTCTCATGTTTTGGAATGGAGGGGGCATAATTGGCGTTCAGGTAGGAACAACGCCCATTTCCAGCCTCCGGAGGGCCTCCGGACACTGGCGGAAGCAGTTTTTGCCCTCCCGGAGGCTCAAAGAAAGCCTCTGAAGCCTGGGGAGGGTGAAAAACACCCCCCCCCGGCCATGGTGCAGGTGGCTGACTAGGCCACGCCCATCATGGCCACGCCCACCCAGCAACAGGGCAGCGAACCTGTTGCTAAAGGATCTGAAGCCAACCCCTGCATATCAGGGTTGTGTGTTACCTCAGGGGAGGGGCAGGGGGGGCATGGCCAGCTTGACATCACTCGTGTCGGGGGAGCCTGTGGTGGCCTGAGTTCTGTGCCAGCAAAAAAGGGCTCCCGAGCTCTGTTTTTGGCTGCGACGGCCACCTGCAACCTTTTGCCAGCGAAAACGGAGCTTGCAGCCCTCGTGAGCTCCATTGTCGGCTGCGACAGCCTCCTGCATCCCTCTTCCAGTGAAACGGAGCTCAGGAGGACTATGTGCAGCCCCGAACTTTGTTTTTGCTGGCAGAGGATTGCAGGAGGCCATTGTGGCCGAAAACGGAGTTCGCAGGGGCTGCACACGGCCCTCGCGAGCTCCGTTTCCACTGGCAGAGGCACCGCGGGCTGGTCCTTCACAGGGCAGCCCCGTGGGCCAGATCTAAGCACCCAGTGGGCTGGATCTGGCCCGTGGACCTTGAGTTTAACACCCGTGGGTTAAGACATCAAGCAACACAGTGGGAGACCATGTAAGTTAGTCGTACTTCCACATTAGGCACAAAGCCAATTGGTGACCTTGATGCCGGTCACTTTCTCCCAGCCTTGGGAGACAGGCAATGGCAAGCCACTTTGGAAAAACCTTGCCAAGAAAACTGTGGGAACTTGTCCAGGCAGTCTCTGAGAATCAGACATTGAATGGAAGAAGAAAAGATACATTCTGCACAAGTTTATTGCTCTGGGTTTTTCTATAGGTTGGCAAGGTCAGAATGATCTTTCCTCCTGTCCTTTGGGTAGAGGATGAGTTGGCCATGTGCCACCAGAAGTCCTGAATTTGTTTTAATCTAGATGTGTGTTTAGCATTGATGTTCAGTAAGCAATATTTTTGTAGAATGATATATATATAGAATGATATATTTTTCGGAGTATAAGACGCACCGGAGTATTAAGACGCACCTTTTTTGGTGAGGAAAAGAAGAAAAAGAAATCTCCCTCTGCCTCTGAACAATTTTGCCTCTTTGCAGCAAACAGCCTGCTTTACTTTCATTTTCATTTTCAGCATAGCTTGATTAGCACAAGGAAAAAAAAATCTGCTCCAGCAATTTACCTCTTTGCAGCAAGCAGCAGAGCCCTGCACAAAACAGCTGAGAGCAAATCAGCTGAGAGTCAGGAGGCTGATCCAATCAACTTGTGCTAATTAGTCTGTGCCAAAGCTGAAAGGAGTTTTTTTTTTCTTGCTGCTTGCTGCAAGGATGTAACTGCTGCGAGGGGGTGGGCGGGGCTACATTCGGTGTATAAGACACACCTAAATTTTCACTCCCTAAATTTTCACTCCCTTTTAGGGGGGAAAAGGTGCGTCTTATACTCTGAAAAATACGGTACATGCCGGTTACTAAACATTCAAAGTTTGATCACATGACCATGGGGATGCTGCAACGATCTTAAGTGCGAAAACTGGGTCATAAGTCAACTTTTTTCAATGCCATTGTAACTTTGGTCACTAAATGAATGCTTGTAAGTCGAGGATTACCTTTAGGGAACCTCTCTCCTGTGTAGTTCCTCCTGTTCAAATCGATGGCTGGTGTGTGTGGGCTTGAAACTGGCAGACTTTTAATTTCCTATAAAGCAAGGTGGTTTAAGTAATTTGGATCTGGAAATGTGATCTCAGAGTAATGGATGGTTTCAATGAAACCATCAAGAAACTTGAAAAGCACGGTTTACGATTCTGATGAAACAAACTAGGTTTAAGGAAAGGTTTTTATTTCAGCTCTTTTGGTTAAAAATAGGTTTCAGATGGAATACAGCTGGCATTAGTCTCCATAATGCATAATAAGCTGCCAAATTAACAAACTATCAGTGTGAGATTATGAATGACATATACATGAATTTGCGGTGAGGTTTTGAAGCACTTTACTACTTGGTCAATTAATTGGATAATTAAGTAATTAAAGAGAATCGGTTAAGCAAATTAATCAGCCGCCCTCTTCTTTTGAAAATTAATCACTGGCGTATGGGATTAATACATCATTATCAATACTGTATTCAAAATCATTTCAGGTTTTCCTTATAGTACTCATTAATTTAAATACAGTAATTTCCTCCTTCTCTTCCTCCTCTAATTTAAACCTATGAGCAACATTTGGAAACACACAATGTGGATCACAGCATTTTTATTGCTGGAAAGTCGAAATAAAAAGTAAACAAATCATAAAAGGCCATGACCAATCATTTCCATAATGTCATCAAGGAAATTTATTTCTCTGTGGTTGCGCATGCAGTGGCCAGGTGTCAAATTGGAACTGATGATGCTTACACTTGTAACAACAATGTTTGTGCAAATAATCGTGAGGGTTGGGTGAAGTTCCGGAAAATATTAATGTTTGTTTTGGTGAGTGATGACAATTACAGTATACAGGTAGTCCTCGACTTACGACTCCAATGGAGCCCAACATTTCTGTTGCTAAGCAAAACATTTTGTTAGGTGAATTTTGCCCCATTTTACGACTTTTTTTTGCCACAGTTGTTAAGTTAGTAAATACGGTTAGTAAATGAATCTGGCGTCCCCCATTGGCTTTGTTTGTCAGAAGGTCACAAAAAGTGATCATAAATGTAAGTCAGTTGCCAATGTCTGAATTTTGGTCACATCACATGGAGATGCTGCAGCATTTGTTAAGTATGAACAATGGTCGTAAGTCACTTTTTTCCAGGTGTAAACAGTCACTAAATGAACTGTCGTAAGTCAAGGTCTACCTGCATAGGTATTGATCTAAGATAGAGGTTTCAAACTTGATTTCATTGAGGGCCTCATCAGGATTGTGTTTGACCTCGGGTGGGGGTGATGGGTGTGTGTGGCCAGGGTGTGTGGCCATCTTGATGTCACTTGTAGTACAAAGAGCCTTGGTAGTACAGTGGTCTAAGGCACCCTGTTATTAAGCTGGCTATTAAGACCAGCTGCCTGCAATTTCTGCAGGTTCGAATCTCGCCAAGGCTCAAGGTTGACTCAGCCTTCCATCCTTTCTAAGGTAGGTAAATTGAGGACCCAGTTTGTGGGGGCAATAAGCTGACTTTGTATAAATATACAAAAGTATGAAGGCTATTGCTGAGCACATTGTAAGCCGCCCTGAGTCTCCGGAGAAGGGCGGCATATAAACCAAATTAAAAAAAAAAAACAAAAAAACTTGTGTTGGGGGCGCCTGTGGTGGTCCAAGCGCTCTGTCAGCAAAAACGGGCTCCTGAACCCCGTTTTCGTCTGGGATTGCCTCCTGCAACCCGCTACCAGAGAAAATGGAACTCGGGAGGGCCGCCTGTGGCCCAAGCTCTGTTTTTGCTGGCAGAGCCACCGCTGGCCAGTCCTTCGCTGTTTCCAGGACCAGATCTAAGCACTCCATGGGTCAGGTGCGGCCTGCGGGCCTTGAGTTTGACACCCCTAATCTAAGAGTACTAGGAGCCTTCATAAGCAGTATATCCAGGACAATGGTCCCCAAACGTTTGTCCTCGGTGGCCTGGCTGGGGAAAGGGGAACTGAGCTGCGTAAGCGTCTGGCCAGCGCGCATGCACGCGCCGCTTCACTCATGCAAGTGGAGCTGCAGGGTGTGCCGGCCTGCCACTTGTGTGAGTAGAGCTGCACGCGCGTGTGTGCCCGGCTCATGTCTCACACAGCCCAGTTCCAAATAGGCCACGGATCGCTAATGGGCCTTGGGGTTGGGAACCCCTGATCTAGGATATTGATTTTGTTATCTATAACTGCAGTCTGTGAATTGTCCCCCCCCCCCCGTCCCCCGCCCCCAAAATAATCTTGAGCTAGTTATCCCATTCTGGGGGAAAAAAACAAACCCTGGTGGAGCATATAGATAGTCCTTGAGTTACGACTGGCCGCTTAATGATCATTCATAGTTACAACCAATCTGAAAAAGAAAAAATTTAAGACCCAGATTCGAAATTCTGATGGTTGGTGCCACACCCCCCCTCCCCCGGGTTCTCTAACCTTGGCAACTTTTTAAGACTTGTAGACTTCAACTCCCAGAGTTCCTTAGCCAGCCATGGAATTCTGGGACTTGAAGTCTTAAAGTTGCCAAGGTTGGAGACTCCCGGGTCCCCCTCCACGGTTACCTGACTGAACTTTGGGTGCTCGGCAACCGGGCTGCATTCATGGCTGCTTGCAGCATCCTTGATCACTTTGCCAAATTTTATGATCCTTATGACATGGCTGTAATGGGCCATGTAATTATGTCCTCTTTCTTGTGCCTTCTGTCTGGTCAAGACACTGATGTATCCTCCCAAATTGTTTTATTTTATGTTTCTGTTTTTCCGTTTGTTTTACTTGTAATTAAAGAATAGATTGTCAACACTGTCAGTTCTCTCTTTTTTTTATGTTAATGTACTTTATGCTTATCTTTTTATTACCGTATTTCCCTGAACATAAGACCCTGTCTTATATTTTTTTGAACCCCAAAATAAGCGCTTGGCCTTATTTTCGGGCAGGGTGGATTTGATTTAAATCGAGTCTATTTAAATCATGATTTAAATCACTAGTAAAAAGGCTTGATTTAAATCGACTCGATTTAAATCATAATTTTTAAAGAGCAACTGTCATCTCTGCTACTCTTTTGACCTGCTGTTGACTCATCAATAGTCCCAGTGTTGCAGAATATACAGCCTTGTGTTACATAACTAAGCTCCATTTCATGCTGAATAAACAAAATTATTTATGTATCTTAAATAGAAAACTATCTTACGATAGATTTTTACCCCCAAAGTTTTTTATTAAAATAAATTCAATAAAAATCAAAAAAATGTGATTTAAATAAAAAAAATGTGATTTAAATAAAAAAAATCTGATTTTTTTTATTTTTTTTAAAAAAAATCATTGATTTTTATCCACCCTGTTTTCGGGGAGGTCTTCTTATTTTGGGGCGCGGGGAGCAAGACGGGGATCCTCTTGCCATCTTATCTGATTTCCATCTCTGTCTCCCTAACCCTAACCAAGAGGAAATGGCGGGGACCAACTGCGCATAGGTTTAAATATTTTCAGGGAGGGCTTATTTTCAGGGGAGGGCTTATTTCGGGGGAGGTCTTACCATGGAAAACACAGTATATCTATAGATTTTGGACACACATGGATTTCTCTATATGTCTGACATGAATATTTGATATGTATTATTCCTCCTTGGCCATACCAAAGAAAGATCTCTTTATTGAGCTATGAAAGAATCTCTTTGCAGCGAGATAGGGTGGCAAAACAAATTTAATAAATAAACAAATTAAAAAAAAATCTCCATAGAGAGAAGGCTCCATATATGGACTTGGGACATACAGTTCTGGAGATGATTCTGCCGAAAAGGGAAATGAAATAGGAAGTTGCTTGAATGAATAGGAAATTCTTCCTGAAAGAGGAAATTAAGTGGTACAACTGTTTTACACATCGGGAGGCAACCACTTCTGGCTTGTTGCCAAGACAAGGGCATATATATATATATTGTTTGAGATCTGAAGCCGAAAATTTGCTTTGGGCCAGATTACAAGTGCCCAAAGCTAGCACACTTTCTTAAAGTAAATATGTCTGTTACGGCATTGCGCAGCGATTGTGGTTAATGCCAGTGAACTAGAGTTAATATAATTACTTCCCCTTTGATTACATTTGAAAGTTCATTTGTTGACAATGTTTGATGGAGGCCTAAGGCAGGGGCCTCCCACCTTGGCAATTTTATGACTTGTGGACTTCAACTCCCAGAATTCCTCAGCCAGCGGGCTGAGGAATATTGGGAGTTGGTCCACAAGTTGTAAAACTTGCACCTGAACTGCATGTAAAGGTGCAAAATACCTGTACAGTTAGTCCTCGACTTACAACCATTTGTTTAGTGACCACTCGAAGTTAATGGCACTGAAAAAAGACACAGCCGTGTTTCACACAACTGTTGCAGCATCCTCACAGTCACGTGATCATAATTTTGGTGCTTGGCAACTGGCATTTATTTATAACAGTTGTACTTTCCCAGGGTCATGTGATCACTATTTTAATCTCCCCAGCTGGCTTCCAACAAGCGAAACCAATAGAGGAAGCCAGGTTCGCTTAATGACCGCATGATTCATTTAATAACTGCAGGGATTCACTTAACTGTGGCAAAAAGGTTGTAAAATTGGGCACCTCATTTAACAACTGACTTGCTTAGTAGTGAAGACTTTGGGCCCAGTTGTGGTTTTAAGTCGAGGACTACCTCTATTTTGTCAGATGTCAGGTAGTCCTCGACGTACGACCACAATTGAGCCCAAAACATACGTTGTTAAGTGAGACATCCGTTAAATGCGTTTTGCCCCATTTTACGACTTTTCTTATCATTTTTTTTAAAAATTTGATTTATATGCCACCCTTCTCCGGAGACTCAGGGCGGCTGACAATGCGTTAAGCAATGGCCTTCCTACTTTTGTATATTTATACAAAGTCAGTTTATTGCCCCCACAATCCGGGTCCTCATTTTACCTACCTTAGAAAGGATGGAAGGCTGAGTCAACCTTGAGCCTGGTGAGATTTGAACTTACAGTAATTGCAGACAGCTGGTGTTAATCATAATGCTTTTAGTCTGCTGAGCCACCAGGCCCCTTTTAAGTGAATCACTGCAGTTGTTAAATTAGTAACACAGTTGTTAAGTGAATATGGCTTCCCCATGGACTTTGCTGGTCAGAAGGTGGCATGTGTCTCTGGGACTTTGCAACTGTCATAAATGTGAGTCAGTTGTCAAGCATCTGAATATAAATCACATGACCATGGGGATGCTGCAATGGTCATAAGTGTGAAAAATGGTCATAAGTCACTTTTTTGGTGGGGTTGTAACTACAAACGGTCACTGTTGTAAGCTGAGGACTATCTGTATAAAGCAGGGATCGTATCCTAGAACAGTGTTTCTAGACCTCCACAAATTAGAGCTGTAAAAACTTCAACTCCCAGAATTCTCCAGTCAGCAGGAGTTGAGATCTTAAATGTGTTGAAATTCAGAAACTCTATCCTAGAGAGTAACGAGTTCCCAGGGTTATGCAAAGGCAAAATCCATAGTTTAAGGACCATAGGGGCTTACTGAAGCCAACACATGAATACAAAATCAACATATTTCAGACTTAATGCCATGTAAGAATCCAGCTTTTCCTTATTTTATTTTATTTATTTATATCTCACTTCACTTTTATTAGTTATGTAAATAACTCAAGGCGATTAACACGCACACGGAGAGTACTCCTTTCTCCTCCTATTTTCCTTACAACAACAATACCGTGAGGTGGGTTGGACTGAGAGAGAGAGTGACTGGCCAAAGTCACCTAGTCAGCTTTCATGCCTAAAGCGGGACTAGAACTCAAAATCTCCTGCTGATTGGCAAGAAGTCTCGCCCAGCTGGATTTTGTACCTAAGGCGGGACTAGAACTCACAATCTCTTGCTGATTGGCTAGAAGTCACTCAGCTGGCTTTTGTGCCTAAGGTGGGACTAGAACTCACAATCTCCTGCTGATTGGCTAGAAGTCACTCAGCCGGCTTTCGTGCCTAAGGTGGGACTAGAACTCACCTTCTCCTGCTGATTGGCAAGAAGTCACTCAGCCGGCTTTCGTGCCTAAGGTGGGACTAGAACTCACCTTCTCCTGGTGTTTCAACTAAAGTCACCTTATGCATATTGTTCATGCATAAGGTGGACTAGAATTCAGTCGCCTGGTGATTAACCCAAAGTCACTCAGTTGACTTTGATGCCTAAGGAAAGACTAGAAGCAGTGATGAAATTCTCCATGGGTTGCCACCAGTTCCCTGCCTGCGCATGCGCGGTGCGTGCCAAACGTGCTGCGTGCGTGCATGTGCAGTGCATGCCAAATGCATGCTGTGTGTGCATGTACAGTGCGCACCAAATGCACACACTGCATGCATGCGCAGTGTGCACCAAACGTGTGCGCATGTGTAGTGCACACCAAACGCATGCTGCATACACATGCATGTGCAATGCGCACCAAATGTGTGCTTTGCGCAGAAAAAGGACCCTTTTGAAGGTAAGTAGAACAGCGAGGGGGGGGGAAACAGTTGTGTCGCGCAATTTAGATTAGCTAGAAAGCAGGATTTCCTGCTTTCTAATAAATACAAATCGCGCGGCATAGCTGATCATTGGAAATACCGGTTTGGACAAATAATTTTTTTTAGTACCGGTACGCCCAAACCGGTGAGAACCGGTAGTAGGAGCCTTGGTGGTGCAGCAGACTAAAGCACTATTAAGTAACACCAGCTGCCTGCAATTACTGCAAGTTCAAATCTCACCAGGCTCAAGGTTGACTCAGCCTTCCATCCTTCCGAGGTAGGTAAAATGAGGACCCGGATTGTGGGGGCAATAAGTTGGCTTTGTATAAAAAAGAACACCGCTTACGGGGGCCCCGAAAGCCCTACTAAGCAGGTATATACAAAAGTATGAAGGCTATTGCTTAACCCATTGTAAGCTGCCCTGAGTCTCCGGAGAAGGGCGGCATATAAAGCGAACCAATAGATAGATAGATAGATAGATAGATAGATAGATAGATAGATAGATAGATAATAAACAAACAAACAAACAATAAATTTCACGCCTGATTAGAATTCACCATTACCTGGTTTCTAGCCTGATCCCTTCCCCACTAGACCAAACTGCCCGTCTTGTGTGAGTCTCTCTATGAAATTTCCCTCCCTGTTTTCCCTATGGAATTTGCACCTCTAGGGCACCCTTATCTTTGCCTCCTGACTTCTTTCCCATTGAAAGCAGAGAATTCCTAGCTGGGGCACAAACCCGGAAGGCAATTCCCAGTTACTAGCACTCAGTGAGATGGAGAAGGCTGCCAAAAAAATAAAAAATAAAAAAATAAAAAAAGGTGTCCGCCAGCCTCTTCCCCCCCACCCGCCTCCCCTTCCTAATGATCCCAGCTGGAGTGGGAAGCTCTGGCTGACATTTCCTGTAAAAATTGCTCAGGGGGGGCCTGGCCTGCTGCCGCCTTTCCTCTCATTTCCCATGAAAGAACAGGAAAATAAAGCCTTCCTGGTGCTATTAATAGCAAGAGTGAGCTCATTGAGGGGAAAGAGGCGGGCTGGGGATGGAGGGAACCAGCTGCTTGTTGCTGGCAGCTTGAATGCTGAAGGTCAGTTACTAGGTTCCCACCAAGTGTGATGGGCCTCGGATATTGGACAGCTGACGGCCGGCTATGGGAGAGCTGGGAAGGGCTGAGATAGGGGGTGCGTGGGGGGTGCCCAAGGGAAGGGGAAGAAGGTTTTGCTGGCAGAGCTGAGGGGCTTGGCAAAAATGCCAAGATTTGGCACCAGCAGCTTCTCTGGGCCTGGGGGAAGCTTGTAGGCTGCATCCTGCTGGATACATCCTGTGTGCCGAAATCCTAAGTGTTTTTGTTGTTGTTTTAAAGGGGGGGGGGTATCCACAGGAGAGAAAACGGTGACCTCATCCTGCAGTAGCCATACAGGCAGCCCTCGACTTACAACATTCAGCAACAGTAACAGAGTTGGAAGGGACCTTGGAGGTCATCTAGTCCAACCCCCTGCTCACGCAGGAGACCTGTACTAGGGATTCGAACTGACGAACTTTCTGATCGACAAGCTCGGTGTCTTAACCACTGAGCCAGCTAGTCATTCGGTGACTGTTTACAGTTAACAAGGACACTGAAAAGAACGACCGTATTTCCCACTTAACGACCGTTTGCAGGATCCACAGGGTCACGTGGTCAACATTTTGGACGCTTGGCACCTGGGTTCATATTTATGACGGATGCAGTGCCTTTTACGACCTTCTGATCAGCAATGTCAGCGAGGAATCCAGCTTCACCGAGCCATCTTACTAACTTAATAATGGTAGCGATTCAGTTAAACAGCTGGTCGTAAAATGGGGCAAAACTCACTCCACCACTGTCTCGCTTAGCAACAGAAACTTTGGGCTCCATTGTGTTGTAAGTTGAGGATTAGCTGTACTGCATAATTGTGGGGGTTTCCTATTTATTCCCCATTCAAGATATGACTGATGCCTGGTGTTAATCTGGCTTCCAAGCTCAGGGAGAAAGGCCAGTAAAGCTTCCAAGCTTTAAAGAATTAGAAAATACCAGGTTGGAGAAAGGGCTACGTGAGTGTGTAAGGGATGTGGGATCCATCATTGTATATTTCGTGAACATAAACTGATGTTTTAAAGTGAACTAAGCAGGGTGGATTTGATTTAAATCGAGTTGATTTAAATCACAATTTAAATCATGATTTAAATCATTAGTAAAAAGGCTTGATTTAAATCAACTCAATTTAAATCATAATTTTAAAGAGCAGCTGTCATCTCTGCTACTCCTTTGACCCACTGTTGACTCACCGATAGTCCCAGTGTTGCAGAGTATACAGCCTCATGCTACATAACTAAGCTCCATTTTATGCTGAATAAACTAAATTATTTAGGTACCTTAAATAGAAAACTATCTTACGATAGATTTTTACCCCAAAAGTTTTTTATTAAAATAAATTCGATTTAAATCAAAAAAATCTGATTTTTTTTGATTTTTTAAAAAAATCATTTATTTTTATCCACCCTGGTGGTGGCTGCTCAAGAAATAGTCAGGCACGGGAATGGTTTTGTGGCTCCCGGTGTTTTCTTTTCTGTGGGAAGCAGGTCCAAATGGCTCTTTGAGTATTTAAGCTCGCAGACCCCTGGTCTAGTGGAACATGGGCCTATATAGCTATTCCTTTTTGAGCCTCTGAGCAAAACTATTCTTGTGCCGTTGTAAAGTTGTGAGTGATCGAACTTGGTTGAAATACCATGGAGATTTTGCTGCGCTGGAGAAAATTCACGGTCACGCAAGGGTATTTGGGACTAACAGCTGATCTTATCTATGCCCCCCCCCCCTTACTGTTTTGTCTTGCATGGCCGATGAGTCCTCAACGAACACACATTTCTACTGATTCAGCTGCCAAATTGAAGGAATTACAACTCCTGGGTAGAGAGCAGAGAAGCCTCAGATTCAGTTAAGCTGGCACCTTCCAGTCGAAACCCCCCCCCCCAAAGAATTTCTAATCTTTCCAGATCAGGGCTGTCGCTTCCTCTGCCCCAAACTAAACCACAGTCTGTTCATCCAGGGCTAAAGTTGTGAAAGTCTGGCTCGATGTGGTGTTTGGGGCTCAAACGAGAAAAGAATGTCGGCATTATCTCGGGTTCTGCAAATTTTGTCCTTGGTTTCGTCCCTGGTTACCTCATATATTGCATTCTCGAAATATTTCAATATTGGTAGATCCCCCCCCCTTCCCTCCGGCATTTAAATTATAGTAGAAGGAAGACAAGATTAGAAATTTCCATGGGAAAGGATGGAAGAGCTGCTTCCAGTCCAGGTGGATTTGGCTCTCTGCTTCCTCCGGTAAGTCTAGGATTGTAATCCAAATGATATACAGGGCACCAAGTTTGCTGCCTTTATACAGGTAGTCCTCGACTTATAACAGTTCATTTACTGACCGTTCAAAGCAGTGGTGAAATGTAAAATTTGTTACTACCGGTTCTGTGGGCGTGGCTTGGTGGGGGGTAATGTGACGGTGGGCGTGGCCAACTTTTTTTTTTTACTTTTTAAAAGAATTTTTTCTACAAAGAAGTTGTAGAAAAAAATGCTTTTAAAAGCCTCTGACTATCCCAGCTGAGCCGCGCAATCATCAGAGGCTTTTTTTTTTTACTTTTAAAAGCATTTTTTCAGCCAAAGAGGTTGTAGAAAAAATGCTTTTAAAAGTAAAAAAAAAAGCCTCTGATGATCACACGGCTCAGCTGGGCATGGGGGGGGGCAGGGATTTTTGCTATTGGTTCTCCGAACCACCACCACCATCGCTACCGGATCAGGGGATCCAGTCCGAACCGGGAGCATTTCACCCCTGCTTCAAAGTTACAACAAAAGTGAACTATGAACATTTTTCACAGTTAAAATCTTTCAAGCATCTCTATGATCATGTAATCAAAAAATCCAGATGCTTGGCAACCGGTTCATATTTATGACCGTTGCAGTGTCCCACGGTCATGTGATCCCTTTTTGTGACTGACAAAGTGAATGGGGAAACCGGATTCAATTAACAACCATGTTACTAAGTTAACTGCAGTGATTCGCTTAAGAGCGGAGGCAAGAAAGATTGTAAAATGGAGCAAAACTCACTTAACAAATGCCTCACTTAGCGCTAAAAATTTTGGGCTCAAGTTTGGGCTCAATTAGAGCCTGGTTTAGCTCTGCAGACTAAAGCACCGTAATTAACATCCAGCTGTCTCCAATTACACCAGTTCGAATCTCCCCAGGCTCTAGGTTGACTCAGCCTTCTATCCTTTCTAAGGTAGGTAAATTGAGGACCCAGTTTGTGGGGGCAATAAGCTGACTTTGTATAAATATACAAAAGTATGAAGGCTATTGCTTAACACATTGTAAGCCGTCCTGAGTCTTCGGAGAAGGGCAGCATATAAATCAATTTTTTTTAAAAAAAATAGTGGTCATAAGTCGAGGACTACCTGTAGTAGGTAGCTTCTGGGTTAGAGAATTATTGGTTTGACTCAGGAAGCCTTGGGAAGTCCCTTTAGAGTGGTTATCTTGGTGTAAAGAGCCGTGGTGGTGCAGTGGTTAAAATGCAGTATTGCCGGTGAATTTTGCCCACTGCCAGGAGTTCGATTCTGACCAGCTCAAGGTTGATTCAGTTTTCCATCCTTCCGAGGTGGGTAAAATGAGGACCCAGATTGTTGGGGGGGCAATAGGCTGACTCCGTAAACCTCTTAAAGAGAGCTCTAAAGCACTATGAAGTGGTACATAAGTCTTAAGTTTGTGATGGCGAACCTATGGCATGCATGCCAGAAGTGGCACACTGTTGTGGCTCCGTTATCTGAGCCTGTGTCATCAGCAGGAGAGGACTCCGAGAGTGAAGGAGAGGAGTTGGCAAGGCCTCCCTCTCCAGGACCCTCCTCTTTGGCAATGCCTTCGGTGTCTGCCGAAGGGCAAGAGATAGGGCCGGGGCCAAGCACGTCCACGCAGCCACAGATGGACAGTGATGAGGGTAATGAGTCTTGGCTGGATCCACGCCAGTGTCGTAGAGATAAGCACGCGCAACAGAAGAAAAGGCGTGCCCGAGATTAGGCTGAGTCACTGGACCACACCCCACAGGATATAAAAGGGAGCGTGGTGGCCAGTCAAACCTTGTGACGAACAAAGCTGAAAGCTTCCACGCCATTCTGCATTGCCGGACTTTTGGCTATAGACTTTGCTGGATTATCTTTGGACTTGATTGACTCCGTAATTATTGAGCTGTTTCTTTTGATGTATCAGAAGTGGGGAGAAGTTACGTCTCCTCTTTGTAAATAATAAACTCTTGGCAGGCAGCCACTAGGTTGTTGCCAAGTTCCGTTATCATAAGGAAAAGGATTTTGCCGGCTGGTTTGGTCTTTAACTCTTGAACATCTGTTGGTGTGTGTGCGTGTGGTTGGGGACAGAACACACACAGAGCCATCTCTCCGGGCACGCGAGCCGTCGCCCGTTGCTCTTCTGAGTTCCGGAACACCGGCCAGCTGGTCTTCACGCATGCAGGAGCACCGGAAACCAAAAGACCAGCTGCTCCGTGCGCATTTGCGCGCCAGGAAGATGATCTTCCAGTTTCTGGCACGCATGCACTTGTGAAGACCAGCTGGCGGGCGTGCATGCGCATGCCAGAAACAGGAAGATCATGTTCCTGCTGTGGGCATGCGCACCGGGGCGGCTGCTCTTCGGTTTCCGGCACATGCGTGCGCGCTCCCGTTTTGGCACTCGGTGCTGAAAAGGTTTGCCAACACTGGTTTAAATTCTGTTGCTAAAGTGGTTAATATCAGATTTTAACCCATGTTATAATTATTCGGTCATGAAGCAGGGCTGGCTTTAGAGCAGTCACTATCCATCAGCCTAGCCTACCTCATAGGATTATTACAAGTAGTCCTCGACTTACAACAGTTTGTTTAGTGACTATTTAAAGTTACCATGGCAAAAAAAATGACTTGCAGCATCCCTAGCTCACTTGATCAAAATTCAAGACACTTGACAACTGATTCATATTTATGACGGTTGCAGTATCCCGGAGTCACGTGATCGCCTTTTTTTTAACAAGTCAACGGGGAAGCCACATTCACCTTACAACCGTGTTACTAACTTAACTGCAGTGATTCACTTAACAACTATGGCAAGAAAGGTCGTAAAACGAGGCAAAATTCGCTTAATATCTCATTTAGCAACATACATTTTAGGCTCCATTGAGGTTCAAAGTTGAGGACTCTGTAATTCCAGAGCTGTGGGTGTAGGACAGTGGTGGGTTCCAACTGGTGTTACCACTGGTTGTCTTTGCGCACACGCTTTGCGCGCGATCGCCCCGTGCAAGCGCGTTAGGTTTCTGCCCAGCTGAGGTGCGGCAATCCATTCTTCCACGCCTATCAGCTGGGCTAAAAAACGAGAAATAAAGGTAGGAATAACGCGGGGGCTGGCGGGAGGGCCCAGCTCCCAGTCAAAGAGAACCGGTTCGGTGACATCACATCACCACTACCGGCTCGCACTAACCGGGCCGAACTGGGAGCAACCCACCACTGGTGTAGAAAGACAACGTATCTGCAATATACTTTCATTTACTTCTTTGCAGGGTGGATAAAAATCAATGATTTTTTTAAAAAAATCAAAAAAATCAGACTTTTGATTTAAATCGGATTTTTTTGATTTTTATTAAATTTATTTTAATAAAAAACTTTTGGGGTAAAAATCTATCGTAAGATAGTTTTCTATTTAAGATAAATAATTTATTCAGCATGAAATGGAGCTTAGTTATGTAGCATGAGGCTGTATATTTTGCAACACTGGGACTATCGGTGAGTCAACAGTGGGTCAAAGGAGTAGCAGAGATGACAGTTGCTCTTTAAAAATTATGATTTAAATCGAGTTGATTTAAATCAAGCCTTTTTACTAGTGATTTAAATCATGATTTAAATTGTGATTTAAATCAACTCGATTTAAATCAAATCCACCCTGCTTCTTTGCATAACATAAACAGGAAATAAATCTTAAAAATCTTTAAGGAGAGTGGGCAGGAATGACATCATTGTTTACAAATGGTTTAGGCTGCAAATTGTTTTACATTCTCATGTTTGCAACTCCGTTCTGCGTGCTGTGTGCTAACTTTAGTCTAATGACATTTTTGGCTAATGCCATTATCCGTCTTCCATGCCTTGTTCCTTACAATTGTGCTGTTAATAGTATCGGTGTAATCCTTTTCTTCATAATAAGAAAAGTAATAGGACTGAAAAAAGTGGCTTATGACAGTTTTTCCACACTTATTGTCACATGACCATTGCAGCATTCCCCATGGTCACATGACCAAAATTGAGAGGCTTGGCCAATGACTCATATTTATGACGGTTGCAGTGTCCTGTAGGCCGCTTTTTGTGACCTTCTGACGAGCAAAGTCGCTGGAGAAACCAGATTCGCTCCACACAGCCATGTTACCAACTTAACCGTAGTGATTCACTTAACAACCATGGCAAGAAAGGTCATAAATGGGGCAAAATTCAAAATTAAGAACTGTTTCACTTAGTAACAGAAATTTTGGTGGTTGCAGGTGGCCATAAATCGAGGATTACCTGTAACACTATATGAAATCAGATAATGGACCATTACAAACCTAGTCTGTGTTTTGATTTAGCTTTGTGTTGCCTATCCTTAGTGACATCTCAAGCATAAATACTTTGTTCTCCCTGTGGTGCCCAAAAGTAAAATTACAGAATATTTTCATCCTCTGACATTTGAGCTCCATTTCCTAAGCATTTGGGGCAGATGCTAAAGCTGGAACTGAAAGTTGCTAGGCTTCAAAAGTTAGTAGCTTTTGTGGTGGCTCAATCCAGCTCTTTTGAAGATCCACCAACCAGTTGGCATCTTGACTCAGGAATGTGCCTCCACTCCATGTTCTCCTACTGATGCGAGTCCTGTTGCAATGATGAATCAGCCGTTCCTTGTTTTGTCCTCAGCTTCTCAGAGTAATGTCTGGAAGGGACCCCAGCAGGGACCATTAAACTAAGCCTTTATCTTCCCCATTAAACTAATCCCTTATCTTTGTGGGGAGAAGAGGAGAGATAATCATGTCATTCTTCTGTGAGGCTGGAGTAGATCAGAAGCACCTGTGGTTGATGATAATATCCTGAATGAAGGAGGCGCAGTGGGGCAGATTGCTTTCCTTGCAAATATCCTTATCTCTCTGTGACTTTCTCAGGCCTGTGAATTACCTTGGGAGCCGGCTTCCCGCTCCAGGTGTGTTTGGAATGAAACCTGACTAATTTGGGCAACTGGAAATGTTACTTGCAGCTGCAATTTGTCCTTGCGCTGACTCTGTATCCGAACCACACGGGGCAGGGAATAAGCTGCGTCAGACTTCCGTTTGGACTGCTGAGAAAAGAATTTGGGTGCAAAGTTGCAGAAAGTTGGCAATTAAAAGGGTGCACTCAGTTCAGCATTGCTGAAAGTTGCTTGCAAAGGAGGAAGAAGCAGGATCTTATTTTGGCCACAAGCCCTTCCCGAGGATACTTTAAATAATTGGATTTACCTAGCTAGCTGGGGAAAACCTGAACCACACTTTACTATAGAGGTAGTCCTTGACTTATGACCACAGTCGAGCCCCAAATTTCTATTGCTAAGTAAGGCAAGTGTTGAATGAATTTTGCCCCATTTTATGAGCTTTTTTTGCCACAGGGAGACTGCAGGGACATGTGATGGAGAAGATGCTAGCTAAAGCCTGCTTGCCTGCCTTCCTACCTCCCTCCCTTCCTTTTTTTTTTGACTCCTGGCTGGACAAGTCCCTGCAATTTTCTTGTCAAGATTTCACAAATGGTTTGCCATGGCCTTCTCCCTAGGGTGGAGAGAGTGACAGGCCCAAGATCACCCAGCTGGGTCCATGCTTGAGGCAAAACTAGAATTCATGGTCCCCCAGTTCCTAGCCTCATGCCTTCACCACTACACTAGACTGACTCTTACCTAAGTTATTAGAGAGGAGAAACGCTAGCTTTCCATTCGCAAGAAATCTGTATGGTTTTGTTGAGGCATATTCAGCTGCGGTTTAGTGTGTTATTTAGTTAAGAACCCAGGATTATCTCCATGAAGCTTAAGACATTTTAAAAAGTGGTGTTTGCATCATGACAGAATAAGGAAAGCTCTTAAGACAGATCCACCACTTGGATGAGCAAAATTGCCCCGTTCAAACAAAGCAGACACTGTAAAGGAAGAACTCAAATGACCTCTTCGAAAGCGAAAATCCTAAAAGTGAAAGGGACCTTGTGGTTCATTGTTTAGTCATAACTCCGTCCAGGATTTCTCATCTCTATTAAATTGAACTTCGGTAATCTTGCCTGAGATTTGCTTGCGTGAGCAAGCATTTATTTTTCTTGTGCCTGCTGACATCTAGGGCGTATTATTTAAAAAAAAAATAAAAAAATAAGTAAACAATGTGTGTGTGTGTGCGCGCGCGAATAATGTATATAAAAACCAATATCCAGTTCAGTGGAGGCCCTTAAAATTATGGGAATGTGTCATTCTCAAATTAGATGAATCTCTGGAAAATAGAAGAACTGGTATTGAAAATGTATGCTCAAAGTCAAAGGACCTATTGAAAGGCACAAATGGGCAAGGTAGCAAATGTTCCAAAACCCAAATTCGGACAATACCCTTCTTTGACTATTGTAAAGGTCACTGACTTTTGTGATCTTCAGATCTTTTAATCTTTTGCCAAAGAAAGGTTTGGGAGTGTGAAAACTTGAGGTTGATAGCTTGAAAGTCTATAGAGTAGTCTGGCTGATAATGAACGTAGATCTTTTAAACATGTATATTTTATTGGGTTCTACTAATCTGGTTGAAATGTTAATTTATATAGCTAGTCCATGTTATGATATGCTCTATGCCCCAACCCCAAGTCCCCGTGGACTGATACCGGAACACGGCATGCCAGAAACTGGGCTGTGCCATCCGTAGGATGCAAGCAATACGCAAAATCATGCCTGTGGAAAAACCTCTCTCCACAGAACCAGTCTTCTGGTACCCCAAAACTTGGGGGCCCACTGCTTTATGATAAATAAATGATAGCTTAAAGTCTGTGGTCAGACTGAATATGGGAAGATGACTTTTGAGACCAATCTTGGCCTTTTTAAGAGATGTGGACTTCAACTCCCAGAATTCCCCAGCCACCATTCTGGCTACTGATACCATGATTGGCTGAGGAACTCTGGCTCTAGCCAGCATTGTGGTTACTGTCAGTATAGCTGGCTGAGGAATTCTGGGAGTTGAAGTCCACGCCTCTTACAAGGCCCCAGGTTGAGAAATACCACTCCAGACATTCAAGTTAGACTGAATGTGGTGCTGTGGTGGCTTCAGAATTGCATCCAAAACTGTTCCCACAATTCATAGGGTGAATTAAAAGAGAATCCTTTTTTTAAAAAAAAAAAAAAAAATACAGTTGTTATCTAAATGTACTTTTCCGGGAAAACATTAGAAATTAATCAATTGTGGGATAAAAAAAAAGTGTTGGTACTGTATTAGGTGATGTGTTAAGAGTTTTAAAAACTGAAGTAAAATTGACTCCTGGCAACTGAACCTCAAATAAAACAAATAAAATCCCACTTAGAACATCTATTCATTCAGTAAAGAATCCAGTGGTTTAGAAGGCTTAAATTGAATATCTTTTGCCCTTGTTCAGGTAGCAAAAAAGGAGCCATCATTGCCTTAATCAACAATTGTTTCCTCTCAAACTTCATACTAGAGGAATAGCATTTTTAACAACCTAACTCAAAAGATTCACCTTTGGCCTGCTTTTCCTAATCAGGCAGCCCTAGATTAGATCACACCCACCAACATATGGCGGTTCAAAAAGAGGCGAAAGAGTTAAAACCTTGCACAGCCTGCTTTTATCCAATTTGCATTTATGGATCCCTGGAGATAAAGATCCTGGTAGCTCTTAATTTACTTGTTAACAAGGTTTGATTTGCATTGCATACCACCAAAGGATGTTTTTCTTAAGCAGTTTGCAGATTGAGGCTTGTTGGGAGTTGAAAAGGGGTGGAAGAGGCTTGGAAAAAGGGGTGGGGGGAGATATTTGAAAAGGAGCATTCAGCTGATTCTAACTTGAAGGCAGGTGATGCTTCTTTTGAGTTAATCAAGGCCAGCAAAGGGAGGAGGAGGAGGAGGGGGGGGTGAGCTTGATTGGTTGAGTGGGACAATTTAGTGCTAAAGCCTTGAGCAGTCAAATGGTTTTTAAAGCCATTTGACTCAGAGCTTGCAAATTGAGTTTGTTCTTATGCAGTAATTCCTTTTCTTCTGTAATGTAATTAAGCAACTACAGTAAATCTAGCTAAGCCTTGATTCTTATGGGCTTCCTGGATATGCAGCCATTTAGTTCTCTTAGGGGGAAAAACCCGCAAAAGATGCTTTTCCTCTCCCCAATTTAACCTTTAGTTCTGGGATTCTCTGCTGATCTTCCATCAATCGGAATAGAGCTGGAAGGGGAAGGGACCTTTGAGGTCATCTAGTCTAACCCCCCTGCTCTTCTGCCTAAGTACTAACCAGAACTGTTCCTGCACATTTTTGTCACCTAGTTTATATATATATATATATATATATATATGTTTTCTCAGGTTTTCGTGGGTGTTTGTATGTAGGTCTTTGGTTATTCGGGTCTTCTCCCACGTAAAGACACTTCCAATTTTACGTGGGAGAAGACCCGAATAACCAAAGACCTACATATATATATATATATGTCTTTTTCTTTTTCGTAGGCTTTTATGCGCATATTCTTTCTAGCCAGGTTTTACCTACGTAAACTAGGTTGTTCTGCCGCCCTGGTTCTGTGAATGAGATTTCACAGAACCAGGGCGGCAGAACAACCTAGTTTACGTAGGTAAAACCTGGCTAGAAAGAATATGCATATATATATATATATATGTGTGTGTGTGTGTGTGTGTGTGTGTGTGTGTGTGTGTGTGTACAGTTAATATCTCGGGTTTCTTCCTGTGTAATGGCAAACATATCCCTAGAAGGGTAGCAGCGACGTTTCGACAAAATCACATTTGTCATCTTCTGGCTGAAGTTCTTGGTTTGGTTCTTATGGGCAAACTGTGTGATTGTAACTGACAATCACACAGTTTGCCCATAAGAACCAAACCAAGAACTTCAGCCAGAAGATGACAAATGTGATTTTGTCGAAACGTCGCTGCTACCCTTCTAGGGATATGTTTGCCATTACACAGGAAGAAACCCGAGATATTAACTGTACACACATATATACCCGTGAAAACATACATACATACATACATACATACATACATACATACATACATACATACATACATATATATATATATATATATATATATATATATAAATGGTTGTTTATATCAGGGGTGAAATGCTCCCAGGATTGCCCGATCTGGTAGCCAGGGCGGCGGGTGGTTTGGAGAACTGGTAGCAAAAATCCCTGCCCCCTCCCCACCCCCACCCATGCTCAGCTGAGCAGTGCCATCATCAGAGGCTTTTTTAAAAAAAATTTAAAAGCACTTTTTCTACAACTTCTTCAGCCGAAAAAATGCTTTTAAAAGTAAAAAAAAAAGCCTCTGATGATCGCGCGGCTTAGCTGGGATCGTCAAAGGCTTTTAAAAGCATTTTTCTTACAACCTCTTTGGTTGTAGAAAAAATGCTTCTAAAAGTAAAAAAAAAAAAAAAGCTGGCCACGCCCACAGAACCGGTAGTAACAAATTTTACGTTTCACCACTGGTTTATATTCTGTCTTTTATTATTTTTAGAAATAACTCAAGGTGGCAAACATATACAATATACCTCCTTTCTAATTTCCCTACAACAACCACCTTGTGAGGTGGGTTGGCCTGAGAGAGAATCACCCAGCCAGCTTTTTCATACCTAAGACGGACTAAAATTCACAGTTTCTGGCTAATTGACCCAAATCATCCAGCTGGCTTTCATGACTAAGGCAGGATTAGATCTCATGGACTCCCAACTTTCTAAGTTTAGTGCCTTAACCTCTAGACCAAACTTTTGGTTATGAAGATAATGAAGTTTCATTGAATTTATTATAGCTGTCCCATGCCAGCAGCTCTGGATGCTCCCTTCGGTTGAGACACATAACGGAGAGCACCATGGATAGATAGAGTGGATCCTTTCACCAATCCTCATCCTCTTGGTAGTTTTAATTCCAGTTTCTCGATGTTCTTTTCAATTGCAGTGTCCAGAAATGGATACTGTTTATAAGCAGGGCCTCACAAGAGCAAAATAGAACAATTACTTCCCATTTTCTGGATCTTCTACTCTTGTTCATGCTTTCCAAGGTAGCATTTGTCTTCTTGGCAGCTACATCACGATCTTGGCTCATGTTCCATTTGTAGAAAACATTGGTACCCAAATCCCTCTCCTATGTAGTACTGCCAAGCCTCACTTCTACCTCACCCAAATGTCATCCTGTTTGTTTCGGCCCACTGTTCAGGGCTACCTAGATATTTTTGGAATCCTTTATTTCTCTTTTAAAGCATCACTCACTTCTGGCTCAGGGTTATCTGTGTTGTTTGATCATCTTTTCAACTCTTCATCTAAGTTAGGAATAAAAATGTGTCTTGTGGCCATCTAGTCCACTCTTTTTCAAACTTGGAAAAATTTAAGCTACATGGGCTTCAAGTCCCAGAATTCCCCAGCCAGTGCTTTATAATTTTACCACCACAGTTATGCTCCCAAGTTTCTGTTGCTATGCAAGACAGTTGTTAATTGAGTTATTCTCAATTTTACTGCCTTTCTTACCACAGTTGTTAAGTGAATCACTGCAGTTGTTAAATGAGTAATCCGGTTGTTAAGAGAATCTGGCTTCCCTGTTGACTTTGCTTGTCAGAAGGCAACAAAAGGGGATCACATGATTATGGGACACTGCAATTGTCATAAATATGAGTCACTTGCTAAGCATCTGAATTTTGATCACATGATCATGAGGATGCTGCAGTGTGAAAAATGGTCATAAGTCACTTTTTAAATTGCTGTTATAACTTTGAACGATCACTGAAGAAACTTGTGTAAATTGAGGGCTCCTAGTATTACTTTCCAAGCGGATATGAAGCCATTTGTTCATTTAGTATTTCTTTCGTTTTAATAATATCCTGCAGCAAAAAGTCTCAAGTTGGAGCATCTTATTTTTTTTTTAAAAAAAAAACCCAGCAAGATGAAACTACAAAAAAACATGAGAAGTAAGAATACAAGCCAGATCTTACAGGACAAGAATTCTCAACAGGATACATTTAATAGTATTGTGAACTAGGATGTAAGGAAGCAGAACTCAGGATCAAGAGTTCTGGCAAACAAACAAGGACTAACAAACTTTTTGAGCTTCGTTTCTCACAGCTTAATACAGATGAAAATGAGAAAAATCAAGGAAAAAAGGGACACTTCTTTTATGAGGCTACTTCTACAAACTCTGTAGGTCAGACAGTAATACTTCTTTTGGCAGGATATTTTGCATTTCTGATGAAGAGCCAAAAAGGATGGTTGAAGGTCTTGCACGAGAAAAATAGACCTGTGGAGAGTGTCTGTATAAAAATATAGTATAATAAATGTTCTCTCTCTCTCCCTCTCCCTCTCTCTCTCTCTCTTCCCCTCCCTCCCTCTTCTCCCCCTCTCCGTTTCCTACCTACTGAGAACTAGGCTTTGGAATATAGGTTCTGCAATAGTAGCAAAACATGACTTATGACATCTTGATGCAAAACCTACAAGTGGTTTGTTTTTCATTATTTTATTTTTTTTTAAATTCAGGCACTGCCTCATTCCATGTCAAACGGCTGTCCAGTTTCTTCTTAAAAGCCTCCAGTTGATGGAGCACCCACAACTTCTGAAGACAAGCCATCCCTCCGATTCATTGTTCTCACTGTCAGGAAATTTCTTAGTTCTAGCTTGTATCTCTCTCAGATAAGTTCCCATCTGTTATTTTCCATTGCATTTTACAGTAAATTCCATTGTATCTGATATTTTGCATCTCTTTTTGGCTTTGCAGTTTGGGGGTGAACAAAGTGGAACACATTTCTCTCTATTTGCCCTCCTCAAAGCAAGCCAACCATTTTATTTATTTTAATTCAAGCTCAAGTCAGCAAATGCCTCTTGGAGAGTTAGTGAACCATTTAGGGAAACTTGAGACACAGGCAGGGTTCAGTAGACTTCTGTACTAACAGCAGATTTATTTATTTATTTATTTTAAAAAAATCCCTTTACCTATTCATGTATAAACCACGCAATCATTTTCCAATTTCTCAAATAGCACCGGCTCGTGTAGTAGGCATTTGGATAAAATAGATTGCAAAATATGTTGTTGTTAGTTGCGAAGTCGTGTCTGACCCATTGTGACCCCATGGACAATGTCCTCCAGGCCTTCCTCTTTTCTACCATCCTCTGGAATCCATTTAAGCTCTCGCCGAGTACTTCAGTGACTCCATCCAGCCATCTCCTTCTCTGTCGTCCCCTTCTTCTTTTGCCCTCCATCATTCCCAGCATGAGGCTCTTCTCCAGGGAGTCCTTCCTTCTCATTAGGTGGCCAAAGTATTTTGAGTTTCATCTTCAGGATCTGGCCTTCTAAAGAGCAGTCAGGGTTGATCTCCTCTAGGACTGACCGGTTGGATCGCCTTGCAGTCCAAGGGACTCGCAGGAGTCTTCTCCAGCACCAGAGTTCAAAGGCCTCAATTCTTTGGCGCTCAGCCTTCCTTATGGTCCAACTTTCACAGCCATCCATTGCAACTGGGAAAACCATAGCCTTAACTATACGCACTTTTGTTGGCAGGATGAGGTCTCTGCTTTTTAGAATGCTGTCTAGATTTGCCATAGCTTTCCTCCCCAGGAGCAGGCGTCTTAATTTCCCATTTGCGGTGATCATGGAGCCCAAAATATGTAGGTATAGTACAGGGGTGAAATGCTCCTGGTTCGGACTGGATCACTCGATCCGGTAGTGATGGCAGCGGGTGGTTCGGAGAACTGGGAGCAAAAATCCCTGCCCCCCCCCAACCATGCCCAGCTGAGCCGCACGATCATCAGAGGCTTTTTTTAAAAAAACTTTTAAAAGCATTTTTTTCTACAACCTCTTCTGACGAAAAAATGCTTTTAAAAGTTTTTTTAAAAAAGCCTCTGAGGATCGCGTGGCTCAGCTGGGATCGTCAGAAGCTTTTCAAAGCATTTTAAAAAGCCTCTCTGACGATCCCAGCTGAGTTGCCTGATTGGCAGAAGCTTTTTAAAGCATTAGAAAAAATGCTTTGAAAAGTTTAAAAAAAAAAGTTGGCCATGCCCACCCAGTCACATTACCCCCCACCAAGCCACGCCCACAGAACCGGTAGTAACAAATTTTACATTTCACACCTGGTATAGTAACTTGGTGTTTTCCAAAGGTTAGAATTGAGGAAGTGGATGAAATTTTTTAAGAGACACACTGACCGGATGTTCTGTATGCAGCAGCTACATGAGGAAGTTAATTGCACTGAAAACTTTATTTTCTGCATCATTAGGAGAATGAAAAAAGTTCCTGAACCTGAAACTGCTCCTTCCACAGTAAAAAAAAAAAAAAAAAAAGTAAATAAAAGGAATAAAGGTGATTTTTGTTTTAGAGAGGAGAAGGGAATTTTAATCACACACACCCTATTCAAAAATGTAACCTTGAAAAAGGGATTTGCATAGAGAATTTAATTGCTGTGGTCTCTGCTTTATAATTTGGGATTGTGGGGGTAGGCAGATAACACAGGATTGGATTATTTTACCTCTTGTGCTCTGCTAGGTTACAATAGGCCCATCTGTGGCTGGAAGCAATGTCTTTAGGCTAATGGGCTTCAGAATAAGCCAGGTATCACGGCCTTCCCCCCTACCCATTTAGCCCACAGCTGAGATTCCTATATCTCTATCCTTTACAGGGATGCCCAAGAAGTGTTCTGCCACTACTACACATAGTTCTCGACTTATGGCCACAATTGAGCCCAAAAGTTCTGTTGTCGAGTGAGATCATTTCTTAAGTGAGCTTCGCCCCGTTTTACGACTCTGCCTTGCCACCGTTGTTAAGCGAATGACTGCAGCCTGTTAGGCTACACAATTGTTAAGGGAATCCGGCGTCCCCATTGACTTTGCTTGTCAGAAGGTCGCAAACGGGTCGCATGACCCCAGAGGACGTCGTAAATATGAGTCACTTGCCAAGCCTCTGAATTTTGATCGCAGGGCTACGGGGATGCTGCAAAAGTCATAACTGGAAAAAACGGCCGTAAGTCACTTTTCCCCAGTGCCGTTGTTACTTTAAACGGTCACTAAATGAACTGTTGTAAGTCGAGGAACATCTGTAGCCCTTTCCTTCCTCCCCCCCCCCTCCTCTTGGATGTCTGCTTGATGTAACAGTCTCTATTTATTTGTTTCTTCTTCCTCAAGGTCTCCATCTCATCTCTGGCAAATTCCATGGCTCTGGAATTTTCAGCATCTTGTTCCTATCGTTCAAGGATCTCCAAGTCCCTGGGATTTATCAAGCGGAGCAGAGATTCCAGAAAGTGTCGGCTGCAGATAAAAACGCCTTGACCAGGAAAAAGGGGAGCGGCACGGGGTTTTTGACCAGTTCTTCTCCCCCTTCCCTAACACTCTATTGGTTTCCTTGATTTGTGATGTCCATAAGAGATGGATTATTTTCCCAGCACGATTGGAATACGGCGCGTCAGATTTTGATGACGGTCAGATTTTCATTCTGGAAAGCAACAAAGGGCGAATAATTTAAACTCTGAGATGTCTCCCAGTCTTCCCGCAAAGCGTTGAGTGTCTTGCTGAGGTATGTGTGCATGTTAAGTTTCATGAGGTTTGTGGGAGGTTCTTCCTCTTTGCACAAAACAAGTTTTCTTGAAGGATGTACATACAATGCTTCTGATGTTCTAATCTAACCTCTGCTAAGGGAGAAAGTCATAAGAAGGAGAAGGCCTCCTCCTTCTCCCCCTCTCTTCTTTTTCCTCTTCCCTTTTCCTCTTCCTCCTCTTCTTTCCCTCCTCTTTCCCTTCCTCTCCTCCACCTCTTCTTCCTTTTTCTTGTCCTTTTCCTCCTCTTCTTCTCTTCCTCCTTTCTCTTCCTCCACGTTCTCCTTCTCCTTTTCTTCTCCTCCTTTCTAGTCCTCCTCCTCCCCCTCCTCCTTTTCCTCTTCCTCCTCTTCCTCTGCTCCTCTTTCCCTTCCTCACCTCCACCTTTTCTTCTTTTTTTTCTGCTCTTCCTCTGTTCCTCCTTTCTCTTCCTTCTCATCCTCTTCCTTCTCCTCTTCTCCTTTCTCATCCTCCTTTTGTCCTCCTCCTCTCTTCTTTTTTCTCTTCCTTTCCCTCTTCCTCCTCTTCTCCTCTGCTCATCTTTCCCTTCCTCTCCTCCGCCTCCGCCTCCTCTTCCTCTTTCTTTTCCTCCTCCTCCTCCTCTCTTCCTCCTCCTCTCTTCCTCTTCCTTTTCTTCTTCCTCCTCTTCCTCCTCTTCCTCTCTTCCTCCTTTCTCTTCCTCCTCCTCTCTTCTTTTTCCTCTTCCTCCTCTTCTCCTTCTCCTCTTCCTTTGCTCCTCTTTCCCTTTCTCTCCTCCGCCTCTTCTTCCTCTTTCTTTTCCTCCTCTTCCTCTCTTCCTCTTTTCTCTTCCTTCTTGTCCTCGTCCTCTTCCTCCTTCTCCTTTTCTTCTCCTTCTTTCTCGTCACTTTCTCCTCCTCCTCCTCTGTTAGAGCCCTGATGCAGTTCCCAAAATCTGAACATCATGTCTTCTAAGTAGTGCTGTGAACTGCGGACTTTCTGTGGACTATTATTCAGTGACTTGAGCTAGCAGAATAGACTTGCTGGATTGGGTTGACCTTCACTTGCTCTTACAGTTCTTGATATGAAGTCGGATCTCTTTTTTTCCTTCTATAAGCCTCCCTTCTTCCATTGATGGAGATCAGGGATGAAATGCTACCGGTTCGGACTGGTTCTCCTGAACCTGTAGTAAAAAAAATGTTACCAGTTCGAGTGAACCAATATTTCTGAAGATCACTGGGCAACGATCAGCTGTGACACGTGATTTAGATTAGCTAGAATCATCAGATTTCTTGCTTTCTAGCTAATCTAAATCGTGTGACACAGCGGATTCCTCCACCCTCACTGTTTTACTTACCTTTGCAGACTCGCAAATTGTGCAATCACCGAACCGGTTGTTAAACGGGGAAGATCCCACCACTGGATGGTGATGCTGGAAGGTACCTAGTCCAACCTCCTGCCAAAGGAAGGAAACCTTATACCATCCTGGCCAAACGTCGTTCAATCCATTTTTGAAAACCCTCCAGTGATAGATCACCTGCAATTCCAAGAGCCTAACCATTCCATTGATTATTCTAATTGTCCAGAAATTCCTCCTTAATTCTAGGTTGGCTCTCTCTTTTAACAAGCTTCCACCTGTTGCTTTCTTGTCCTGCCCTTTCATGCTTTGGAGAATAGGTTAAAGTTCTCTTCCCTGTGACAGCCCCTCAAATCTTGGAAGACCCTTATCATGACTCCCCTATTCTTGAAGGTTTCCCAGTAATTCATCTAAGGTTAAATTCATGGTGACGTATACAATTTAAAAGCAAGAATGGCTGAATTCCATGTTGTTTCTAGGTCAGTGATGGCTAACCTTTTTGCCGTCGTGTGCCAAAAGAGGGGGGACTGCGGCGAGGTTGCCCATGTGTGTGCCCCTGCGCATGTGCCCCCCACCACTTTTAGCACATGATGGCACAGTGGGCCCGGTAGGCCTGTTTTTCACCCTCCCCAGGCTCCAGAGATTTTCTAGGAGCCCGGGGAGGGCGAAAACAGCCTTCCCCACCCTCCCAGAGGCCCTTCGGAGGCCGGAAACAGCCCATTTCCCAATTTCTGGTAGGACAGAAAGGCCCAAAAATCAGCTGGCTGGTGCACACATGCGCGCTGGAGCTGAGCTACGGCAACACTCGCATGCCTACTGATACGGCTCCGTGTGCCACCTGTGGCACCTGTGCCATAGGTTTGCCGTCACGGTTCTAGGTTCTTCTTACACCATTTGAGGAACATAAGTATGGTACAACTTACAACAGTTCCGTTTAGTAGAAATTACAGTGAAAAAAAAAAGCACTGGAAAAAGTGGATTATGGTCGTTTTTCGTACTTAAGAACGTTTTAACATCCTGACGATCATGTGATCAAAATTCAAACGTTTGGCAACTGGCTCATATTTATGATGGTTGCAGTGTCCCGGGATCATGTGATCCCCCTTTGCGACCTGACAAAGTCAATGGGGAAATTAGATTCACTCACCAACCACGCTACTATTTTAACAACTGGGCTGGTTTTACTTAACGACTATGGCAGGAAAGGTGGTAAAATGGGACAAAATTCACCAAACAAATGTCTCACTTAGCAACAGAAATTTTTGGACTGAATTATGTTCGTAACTCAAGGATTCCTTGTACGGGCAGTCCTCGATTTACAACCACAATTGAGCCTGAAATTTTCTGTTGTTCGGTGAGACATTTGTTTAGTGAATTTTGCCCCGCTTTGCAACCTTTCTCGTCCCCGTTGTTAAGCGAATCGCTGCAGTTGTTAAGTTAGTTCCACGGCCATTAAGCGAATCTGGCTCCCCCATTGACTTTGCTCGTCAGAAGGTCGCAAAAGGGGACAACGGGACACTGCCACCGTCATTAAGTATGAGTTGCCAAGCATCCAAATTTTGATCACATGACCATGGACAATGCTGGAAAGCTTGCAACTGTGAAAAAGGATTGTAAATTACTTTTTTTCAGTGCTGTTGTAACTTGGAACGGTCGTTAAATGGAACTGTTGCAAGTCGAGAAACACCTGTAGCTTCTTATCTACACCCTGTATAAATTCCCCTTTAGGGACCTTGAGATCTCTTGTTAAAACGGTGTGCAGGCTTGTAATAACCACTTGTTTCCTTCTGTTGATAGGTGTGCATGATTGGCTATGCAGCTACGTGCGTGGAGTGTATATTTACTGCTCAAGAGGGTACACTTTGTGTTAGCTATTTCTTGCCGCTCCTGTCCAGGAGGTCTTTATAACCTGGAAGGGCCTGTCTTGTTATGAACGATAGGAAGCCCAGTCGCTTTCTCAGTTCTCATTATAGTTACCTTTCCAAAAATGCCTGATTGATTATAGCGTTATGATCATCGTAGAGGAAGCCAGGCATATGTTAGGCTCAATCATTCACACAAATGCATGGATGAGTAAGGAGGAGAAAAACCTGGCATAAAACCAACAGAGCGAGATTGGGAGTAACAACAGTCCCTGGCTGTAGCCAAAAGCAGAATCTTGTTTTTTAACCCTGCATTGACCAATACAAAAATCGATAACTCGTATACATTTGGAGCAGAATAGGAAAGAACACAGATCGTCCTCAACGTATGACCGCAGTGGAGCCCCAAAATTTCCATTGTTAAACAAAGACAGGCGGTGAATGAGTTATGCCCCCGTTTTACCAGCTTTTTTGCCGCAGTCGTTAAGTTAGGGACATGGTTGTTAAGCGAATCTGCCTTCCCCATTGTCTTGGCTCGCCAGGAGGTGCAAAAGGGGATCACATGACCCCGGGACCCCGTCGTCATTTTGAGCCAGTTGCCAAACATCTGAATTTTGATCACATGACCATGGGGCTGCTGCAACAGTTATAAGCAGAGGTGGGATTCAGCCGGTTCGGGAAAACCGGGTGTTAATTTTACCGGCTGGCCCCGCCTTGCCTTGCCCCTCCCAGGAGTCCCCTTGTGGCCTGTTTTGGATCCCACGTATGTACAGGGGGCGTGTGGAGCCTGAGGAGATGGAAAATGGGCCTCCCACAACCCGTTTTTGCTCCCAGGAGGCTGCAGGGAGGCCTACTGGGCCCATAAAGGGGTGCGGGGGGGGCAATGCCCCCCCATGTCCCATTTTTGCTCCGAGGGGGGTGCAGGAGGCCAAGTGCTGCCTGTCACACCTCCTGGCTATGGCCACAATGGCCACGCCCACCCATCCGGTCATTAGGGCAGAGAACCGGTTGTTAATTTATTTGAATCCCACCACTGGTTGTAAGTGTGAAAATGGCCATGAGTCACTTTTTTCAGTGCTGCTGTAACTTCAAACCGTCACTGAATGAATGGTTGTAAATTGAGGCCTTGCTTATAGAAGAGAACAGTAGAAGAGACTGAAGGAGATGGAATGGAATAGGACAGGACACTAGATAGCTTATTCACCCACTGGGCAACCATTTTATGTGAAGTTCCAATTTCACGTCCAATCCCTAAATCCTGATGAACCATGCCTTAATATGAAATTAGGCCAGACTTTTAAACCGTGTCAGACGTTGTTCACTGAAGCAAAAGGGTCAGATTATATGCGGATTTCAGCAGCCAAGGCTTAGTTACAAATCCTTTGTTTTGTATTATTTATTGGTTTATAGTTCATGTTTCTAGACTGCCCATCAGAGGAGAAATGACCTTCCTCATTTTTTGGCATATCTCTTGCTCTGCTGTCTATTATTCTGTGTTTAAGTCAGTATTTCCATGTATCATCCCTTCCTTGTTAAAACTTTTTTTTTTTTTTTTTGGCCTTTTCACATTGCATAGAAATAGATTCAACGCATATGCTTCCCGTTCTGCTTACCTTCTTATTTAAGTCAGAAAGATACTGGATTAAAGAACGCTTATATAGAAAAAAAAAAGAGAGCGGAGTTAAGGAAAATATATCTTTTTCCTGTGCTGCCAACTCCTTTATTACAAATATTGTAAGGAAATGCCATTTTGATTAGGAAGGTACTGTACAGCTGCTGGCATTTGTTTTATCACTGTAACTTTATCATTTCCTCTGTTGTGGAATTTTCACTTTTAACATGGACCCACAAAGCACGGAATTTGCCCTCTGGGTGAGGAAGCCGCTGAATTCTTAACCGTTGAGGTAATTCTATCTCTGCCAACTCATCCTGAGTTGTCCTTTACTCAGCTACAAAGAGAGCCAGGGGCTGATTGCTTAACTCTCATAATTTTATGCAGTTAGTCCTCTACTTACAACCACAACTGAACCCAAATTTTTTGTTGCTAAGCGAGACAGTTATTAAACCCAATTTTGCCCCATTGTATAACCTTTCTTGCCATTGTTGTAAAGTGAATGACTGCAGTTATAAGTTAGTATCACGTAAGTGTTAAACAGGGAGGCGGTGGCTCAGTGGCTAAGACGCTGAGCTTGTCTATCAAAAGGTCGGCAGTTCAGCGGTTCGAATCCCTAGTGCCGCGTAACGGGGTGAGCTCCCGTTACTTGTCCCAGCTTCTGCCAACCTAGCAGTTCGAAAGCACGTAAAAAATGCAAGTAGAAAAACAGGGACCACCTTTGGTGGGAAGGTAACAGCGTTCCGTGCGCCTTTGGCGTTTAGTCATGCCGGCCACATGACCACGGAGACGTCTTCGGACAGCGCTGGCTCTTTGGCTTTGAAACGGAGATGAGCACCGCCCCCTAGAGTCGGGAACGACTAGCACATATGTGCAAGGGGAACCTTTACCTTTACCACATAAATGAACCTGGCTTCCCTATTGAATTTGCTTGTTGGAAGGTCGCACAAAGGGCACTGGGACACTGCAACCGTCATAAACATGAATCAGTTGCCAAACATCTGAATTTTGATCAGGTGACCATGAGGATGTTGCAACGGTGTGAAAAACATTCACAAGTCACTTTTTTTTAGTGCTGTTGTAACTTAGAATACTCACTGTATGAACTGTTGTAAGGCAAGAGTGCGGAGAAGAGCAAGAAAGATGATTTGGGGGCTGGAGGTTAAAACATGAAGAATGGCTGCAGGAATTGCGTATGTCTAGTTTGATGAAAAGAAGGACTAGGGGAGACATGATAGCAGTGTTCCAATATCTGAGGGGCTGCCACAAAGAAGAGGGAGTCAAGCTATTCTCCAAAGCACCTGAGGGCAGGACAAGAAGCAGTGGGTGGAAACTAATCAAGGAGAGAAGCAATTTAGAACTAAGGAGAAATTTCCTGACAGAACAATTAATAAGTGGAACAACTTGCCTGAAGAAGTTGTGGGTGCTCCAACACTGGAAGTTTTTAAGAAGAGATTGGACATCCATTTGTCCAGAATGCTATAGGGCAGTGACCCTCAATCTTTTGGGTACCAGGGACCAGTTCCATGGAGACAGTTTTTTCCACGGATCAGAGGGGCCATGATTTCATGTGGTGCCTGAATCCCATGGATGGGGCTTCACTTTGCGCGGCCCGGTTTCTGGCATGCCACTGACCGGTGCCGGTTCATGTACTGAGGGTTGGGGACCCTTTCTCTAGAGTCTTCTGCTTGAACAGAGGGTTGGACTAGAAGACCTCCAAGGTCCCTTTCAACCCTGTTATCTGAGTTAAAATAGGAAGAGTCCTCTGGGACTCACTGAGGTTGAATGGGTTTGTTGGCTTGGGAGGGTAATTCGTGCTTAAGGCTTGTTTTTGGCAGGACTTGCTAGCTGGCACGCACATCAGAGTGGACTAGAAGAGTCTCCTGCTTCTCAATTTTGGGCCAAGGTTTTGGCACCTTATGCCAGCCAGTAGTCTCCAGAAAGGAGGGTCATGTCCAACGAGACCGTTCTGAAAAAGAATAACCACAAGAATAAAAAAAAACAACCGCCACTTGCTTTTATTCCGGGAGATGCGGAGAAGTCAAGTGTTTTGAAAGCGGCGGCTTCGACCGTTTATGTTTTAAGTCAGATTATAGTTTGAAAAAAGGTAAAAAGGGAGGGGGGAAAACCCCCCCACATCTCTGTAATGATGGCTTTCTCCATGGAGAAGATCAGAGGCTTCGGTCATCATGGGCAATCTTGTTTTCACTGATGAAAGCTCCTGTTATTATTTCCAGCATCCCATGTGGTTTATTCTTCCCTTTAATCTCTTTTCGTGGTGTCATTGGGCTTTGTTTGAGTGTGTGTGTGTGTGTGTGTATTTGGAAACGAAATAAGAGTACCAGCGTGACTCTGTTTTTGAGCCTACTATATACCTGTATTACATACGCAGCAATTTGTATGTGCGTGAGCCTTTTGTTTTATAAGCAGAATAAATTCATACGACACAGCCATAAAAACAAACAAACAAACAACAAAAAAAAAAAACACGGAGAAGCAAAAGAAATCTGGGTCAAATGTGATTCTGCCCCGTTAACTTAGACTTCTGCATGGCTCATTAAATTGCAAGGTTGTGACAGAGGGGAATCCTCCATAATGTGTTTTTGACTTTGCGGTGCTAAAACGTAGCCATCCCATTATATGTAGTGTGGATTTCTAGAAGCACCTGGGAAGTTCTTGGGAGGTATCAACCAGGTACTGGTGGTGGTGGTGGGGGGAAAATCCTTTCTGTTGTGGAGCGCTATATATAATTGATAGATATAGCACCCAAACCTGTTTCTGTCCTTACCCAAATGGGAAGACAATCCCTAGTTTAGGAGGATTGTATACAGACACATAAACACACCATCATCATCATCAAAGGAAGATAAGACTGAAAAAAAAAAATCACTTTGCTTTTGTGGCCATATTCTCAGAAAAGTACAATAGGATGTTGTTCCATTATACAGATAAATTCGTTAGGAAAAAGCAACCCTTGCTTTCATGTCAAAGCACTCCTGCTTTGAACATTGTCCTTACTAAAGCTTTAATCTATCCTCTAGTTTTAGGAAACATAGAAAGCTACAATGAAGGGCCCCGACAAGGGATTTGGGGGGGGGGGGGAAAGGTGGAAGAGGTCATCTCCCACTCTTAATTCTCTCTTTTTCCTTCCTTCCTTAACATAAAACTTGAAAAAAATCACCTGGTAGGTAGTTCTCAATTTATGACTGGTTTTCGAAGAGCCGTGGCGACGCAGTGGTTAGAGTGGAATATTGCAGGCTGACTCTGCCAACTGTCAGCAGTTCGATCCTGACCGGCTCAAGGTTGACTCAGCCTTCCATCCTTCTGAGGTCAGTAAAACGAGGACCCAGATTGTTGGGGGGCACTATGCTATCTGTAAACCACCTAGAGCAGTGGGTCTCAACCTTCCTAATGCCGCGACCTTTTAATACAGTTCCTCATCTTCTGGTGACCCTCAACCATAAAATTATTCCTAAGACCATTGAAAATATGTGTTTTCCGATGGTCTTAGGCAACCCCTGTGAAAGGGTTGTTCGACCCCCAAAGGGGTCCCGACCCGCAGGTTGAGAACCACTGACCTAGAGGGAGCTGTAAAGCACTGTGAAGTGGTATATAAGTCTTAAGTGCTATTGCTATTAACAATCATTCAAAGTTACGACGGACTTCCCTGGGTGTATTTACAAGCTGGTTTCTGAAGTCATGACGGCCACACACACATTTGCACCTGTGTCACGTGACTGCATGTTGGGCACTTGGCAGCCGGCCTGCGTTTTTGGCCGTTTGCAAAGTCCCACAATCACATTTTATGACGATTTTGCTAAAAGCGGGCATTGACTTCCAGTTTTCGGCAACAGTGTTCCATAATGAACCATTGGCTTGCTTAATGACCACGGCATTTACTTAACGACTGCTCCTGAAAGGTAATAAAATCAGATCAGTTGCATGCATGACCTGCTTATTGGGCAGGCTCCATTGCAGTTGTAAGTCAAGGTTTTCCTGTATCTTTTTGTTTGCTTGCATAATTAGCAGAATAGATTTTGCCAGACAAGTAAAGCCTACCTTTGTCTTCCAGAATTCCAGGTTCTTATTTGAGACTCAGGATTGTTCGACATACCAGGGTGCAAAGTGTTAACACGTCAGTGAAGGGCCGGTAACGCAAAGATAGGAAGTCAACACCTCCAAAGTCAGGGCTGCTGAACCAGAAGTATTTAAATGACTGCTGAAATTCTCCTGCTGTGCTCTTCCCCTTCCGTAGCGGGAAGATCTGTGTTAAAAGCATGACGATCTTGGTTGGAGGGCGGGGGGGAATCATCCAACAGGAGTGATAGATTTTGTTTCTCCTTCACTGGATCGGTGTGGTCTTCGAAGGGGATTTCTCCAAACCAAATGACACACAAACACACACACATACACACACCAGGACCGTCTTAACAGCATTATGGGCCCCGGGCAAAGCAGTGTACTGGGGCCCCTACGACAACTACTCGCAGGAATAAAAGTGTAAATGGTTGATAAAATTAAACATGTATTTTATTTTATTGGCACTTCCAACAAAATCGGCGTTGAAACATTAAAAACATGCTGTGCAGCAACAACTAATCAACATGATAAACATTTGAACAATACACGAGGCTTGAAAAACACAATAATACTCAATAAGCCATACAGTTGCTGTATTTATATGACACAAGGTGCATGGAAGGGTTAATATACACAGATTAGTATGGGGGCCCTATGCTCGTGGGGCCCATGGGCAAGTGCCCATCAGGCCCATGCGTTAAGACAGTCTGTTCTACCCCAGCTCTGGATTCCCAAGGATTGTGACAAACACCAACAGTCCTTATCAAAGTTATAATGTACCAAGAATAAACAAAGTCCGGCAAAGATTGGCAACCAGCCCAGAAAACAAGATACGATAAGACACTCACGCTTCAAAAATGCTCTTTAATAATTACACGTTGTTTCCAGCAAGAAATTAGTAACTGCGTGCGACTTAAATAGGCTAAGGGAGTGGCCAATTATCCTCAAACCTTACTCTCGAGGAGACCTCCTCCTCCTGAGTAGCCACTCCTGCCTTTTGGCAGCTCTGCGTGCTCGAGCATTGAGGAGAGGCTCCTCCACTTCGCTCTCTCCACTTGAAGGAGCCTCTGGAGGTTCTGAAGGCCCTGGCTGTGTCTCTGCCTCTGGCACCACATCCTCTTCAGCCTCCTCGCTGTCCGACGCGAGCGCCGGCTGCACAGGCTGCTGGCGTGACCCCACACCAGCCTCCTTGTCGTCGGGTTCAGCCATGATCCGTGCAGGCCGCTGGCGGGCCACAACACAGCCCCCCCCCACACACACACGCAGATAATTCTTTTATTCTTGCATGTCCCTTTTCCCATCCTCTGCTCTCCTCTAAATGATCTTGAGAGTCAGGACAAACTTTTTAAAACTATTATTAATATTACCTAATATTAATTCATTAATATGAATTAAAGAGAAATTTCCTAACAGTGAGAACAGTTAACAGGTGGAACCACTTTCCTTCAGAAGTTATGGGTGCTTGCATCACTGGAGTTTTTTAAGAAGAGACTGGGCAGTCACTTGTCTGAAATGGTATAGGGCCGTGATGGCGAACCTATGGCACACGTGCCACAGGTGGCACATGGAGCCATATCTGTGGGCACGCAAGCGTTGCCCTAGCTCAGCTCCAGCACGCATGCGCATGCCGGCCAGCTGATTTTCAGGCCTTCCGGTCCCACTGGAAGTCAGGAAACAGGCTGTTTCCGGCCTTTGGATGGCCTCCAGGATGGTGGGGAAGGCCATTTTTGCTCTCCCCAGGCTCCAAGAAAGCCTCTGGAGCCTGGGGAGGGTGAAAAACGGGCCTACTGGTAAACTTTTTGAGTGCTGGGGGGGGGGTCACATGTGCATGTGCAGGGGGCAGGACATGGAGGGGATTGAATTATGGGTGTGGGCATATGCACACATGACACACACACACCCGCATTCCCCCCACTTTTGGCACGCAACGGCAAAAAGGTTAGCCATCACAGGGGCTCCTGCCTGAGCAGGGGGTTGGACTAGAAGACCTCCAAGATGCCTTCCAGCTCTATTCTGATTAAAGTTCGATAAACTGCGGCTTTGTTGAATAGAGTTTACTGAGAGTTGTGTTTATATACAAGTAGTCCTTGATTTGTGACTGGTGACTTAGTGGCCATTTGAGGTTACAATGGATCTGGGGGGGAAAAGGACTTAATGAGTGATCGAAACATTGGATGGTTGTGGCCCCACCCTCTGTGGACACTCTGGATGCTTGGCACAATGGATACCAAAAAGTTTGTAAAATTGGGTCATCTGCTACCCTCTACTTCAGTGGCCACCAACCTTTTGGGGACCAGGGACCAGTTATGTGGAGAGATTTTTTTTTCTGCGGACCAGAGAGGGGCGTGGATTTGCGTGATGCCTTCATCCCGCGGATGGGGCTTTGCTTGTTAGCGCGGCCCAGTTTCTGGTCACTGGTCTGCGGCCCAAGGATTGGGGATCCCTGGTCTACTTCAGGAGTTGATTTCATGGAGCTTTTGAAGATTGTGGAAGACATAGTAATGATGGAGAGAAATATCCAGTCTGGTGGGCTCGGGCAATCTCAGATATAAATGAGCGTTTTTCTTCCACATCCCTTTCAGAAGCTCCGTTTGAGAAAACCGTGTGGAGTCTCCTCAGAAATGGATGACTTATTCAGTGCAAGTAAAGCAGAGAAGATGAATGTGAGAAGAATAACCTTGGTGGAACATCCTCCCCCATCTCCTGCCGGGTTGCTGAGGATGCTTGTCACTTCAGCTTGTCACTTCGGCTCTCTTCCCTGCGGGCTGCCGTGGAGAAATTAAACAAACAGTCACCCTTCCATAAATATTTAGCTTCCCCTGTTTTTTAAGAAGCGCGCAGCCCAGGCAGACAAAAACAAATCAGACTTCACTACTGTTTGCATGGCTCTGCATGGCCGAGAAGCATTATCTTCTGCAGGAGGTTTGGCTTAAATTTGGGGGGGTGGGGGCGAGTAAGGGACTTTATAACACAGTTTTCCTGGCTTTGGAAGAGGTGTGTGCGGTAGTTGCTGCGTCTTGAGAATCTCAAAAAGTCAGATTTTAGGCTGATTTTTAGAAGCACTAATGGGCGAGGTGAGGTTGAATTGCAATTCCCTAACTCAGGGATCAGCAACATACGGCTCTGGAGCCAGATGTGGCTCTTTAACCGCTCTGCTGTGGCTCCCTGTCACTCAAAATATGCGTCACAACCGCCAATGTGCGACACTCGCTGGCATGCGATTTATTGAGTTTTTCAACGCCCGGTAGGCCAACCATGGATAAATCCAAGAAAATAAAGGTTTCAGAAGAAAACAGAACATTTAATTCAACTACATATGCCAGTTTTGTGGCTGCTCAAGAAATAGTCAGGCACGGGAAGGGTTTTGTTTTCTGTGGGAAATGGGTCCAAATGGCTCTTTGAGTGTTTACGGTTGCAGACCCCTGCCCTAACTCAAAGCTAACCACAGTGTGCAGGACGAGGAGAATTGCTTCGCAACACCTGGATTAAAGTTGCAGTTTATGTTTGGAGTAAGAAGACTCCCTCAGCCGAGAGGAGGACATTAGGTGTTTGCCACGTAGCCTTTAAAGCACAACGGCTCCTTTTGCACAAACTTTATTTGGATAAACGATTTCTCGGGTTACAGTTCACTCTCCTTCGCATCCGCATTGGCCAAGACTATGGAACTGCTAAGTTTAATGTTGATATTAAATATCATTTAGCACAACAGTCAGCTGTGTGAGGAATAGTTGTACAGGTAGTCCCAAAGGTGCTTATTTTCGAGAGGCATCTGCAGTTTCTTTTTTTTCTTTGAAGACATTTTGCTACTCCTCCAAGAAGCTTCTTTAGTTCTTGCTTCCTCAGTTTTTTTGGTTTCCAGAACTGAGGAAGCTTCTTGGAGGAGAAGCGAAACGTCTTCAAAGAAAAAAAAACCCAGAAAGTCCAGTTGCCTCTGGAAAGAAAAAAATATCCTTGGGACAACCATGACCTGGATGACTGAGAATCTCCATAGTTGGTCAGGTAGTCCTCGACTTACAGCCACAGTTGAGGCCAAACTTTTTCTTGCTAAGCAGGACCAGTTGTGAACTTTTCCCCATTTTACCCTCAACTATTGTGATGAGACAATTCCAGTAATTCGTTCTGAATTAACCAGTGTTTTAAATTATTTAGGATCACATTAAATGTAAAAGGGACCTATTTTGGGATTTGCATTTTTAAATAATTCATTTATTCATGATTGAGGGATAAACACACTTCTAAATTTAGACAAATTGCTCCATATAGCTTCATACAGTTTCTAATTTTGCCCAGCATTCAATTCATTTTGCCCTGTTTCCCCATCCATTTGTGACTTTTCTCTTGTTATGCGTTGTGTGCATTAAACAGAACGCTCACAAAATATTCTATGCAGTACTTTATTAACATTCATTTTGTTTTAATAGATGCATATTTGGGTAACTTTCCCCCCATACAGTCTTCTCCGTGGGATTTTTGAGTTGCAGACTCCAGTAAAAAAAGCTTTAAAAAGACTAGGTTTTGGTGTAATTCAAGTTTTGGGAAATACGGATTATGATATCTTTCAGCCCTTAGCTGTGCTGGGATGCTATAGCGTGGCAAAGGGTTGAGCTGAATCCTCGTTAAAAGCCAATATATTCATATATTCATTTAAATATCATAACAATATGAATTAATATGCAATTTAGTTTAGATGACACAGAAGGAACTCCCTCCCCTCCCTTTTTTTTTTTTAGTCTTGGACATAATTCAGTGGACTATTATGCTAGCTGAAATGAATAAGGCTGTTTCTTTTGAAACCCACATAATGAAAAGTGAAAAAAAAACATCATTATCTTTATTACAGTCATTAACCAGCACAAAGCAAATCAAGAGATGCATATATCCATGGATCTATGGGCCCAGACTCTGTAGGACTTTTTTTTAAAGGTATACACAAGGAATTTTAACTAAAAAGAAGAATTGGAATAGAAAATATTAACATGAATGAGTCAGCCTAATGTGAGAAAGAATTTAATAATGAAACTAAAAAAAAAAAAAATTGAAGTGAGCGACTGAATAAACTAAGCAATAAAATCAACTAGAAAGGGTTTAAGAAAAGTGGGAAACCATACACTTTCCTCTATCCTTCTTCTATTTAAACATAAAAATAAACTTAAAAACCTTTTTACTATTTTAAATATTACCACATAAGCCAGCCCAGTTGCCACATTCCATGAGAATTTTTTTTCGCTTCAGCATTTTAATGGCATCCTTTTATCATTTGTGCGCTTTCCACAGTCTGGCATTGTGCAACAAACACAGTGTAAATCCTCTCTAGATGCCTGCAGATTATTTCGGTTCCCCTGAAGGTCGTGAGCCTTGCAATCTAATCTCATTGCATATTTGAGACATTTTATAATTTGTCGACACATTTTGCTGGGAACTTAAACATTAAGAGACAATCGTTGGGATCTTTTGGTCCAATTTCCTCCTGTGCGTACACACGCCGAAGAATTTCAACCATGCTTCTTCCCCCTTTGCATCAAAGCCCCAGTTTTAAAGGTGAGGGAGAAGAATGTGAGGCTTTGAATGCCTCGAAGCTAACTTTGAAAATCATGTTTGATTGGAATTTTACGTTGCTTTATCTTCTTTGCATTACTCCAGTTGAAAAGCAGCCTCTGGAATTAATATCATCACCTAAGGGCAGGTTTCAACCCCTGTCCTGAGTGAAGAGTTTTCGTGTAGAAGCACATGATTCCCTGGTCTGCACTATATACAATACTGATGGTTTTATATAAATTCCAGGTTTATTTATTCCATCCTCAAAAGTCAGTGTTGTTCTTTGAAATGCTTCCGTTGTGTGGAGCGTCATGGATGAGACATGTAAGATGCAAATACCCCAGCTATTATCACACCTACTAAAGGTGACCCATACATTTAGTCACATACTTATTGGCTCTCCACGCATGTAAATAAATAAAATAAATAAATAATTTTATTTCTATACCGCCCTTCTCCCGAAGGACTCAGGGCGGTGTACAGCCTATTAAAAACACAAAGACAAACATCAGTTAAAAAACAATTAAAATTATTACATAATTTCGGCTCAGATTTAAAACCCCAAACTTTAAAACCCAATTTAGAAACATTACATTGATAGCCCGGCTTGGCGGAACAGCAGGGCCTTGAGGGCACGGCGAAATACACGGAGGTCGGAGATCTTACGCATTTCCGGGGGCAGTTCATTCCACAGGGCAGGGGCTCCCACAGAGAAGGCCCTCCCCCTGGGTGTCGCCAGCCGACATAACTTGGCTGATGACACCCTGAGGAGACCCTCTCTGTGGGAGCGAATTGGCCAGTGGGAGGCTGTTGGTGGCAGAAGTCGGTCTCGAAGGAATGTAAATTAGGGAGTGACCCTAATGGTTTGAGATCATGTATTTTCATAACAGGGATGCTATTATTCACGATTAATGTCAGTATTATTTTTAATTTATTATATATCTATTGCTGGTCGATGACCGTAATAAAGTTTTTATTCTATTCTTATTCTGTTCTAAAGGTGACCCATGACACCTGGGGAAAAAAATCCCCTAAATAATGTTCTTAAATCACTTAACCTTCTTGCCAGAAATCTCACTGGATTTGGGATGGAAACAGTGAAATAATTGAAGAGGTCAGAAGTACTGCAATTTTCCTGATTTCATTTGAATCGTAAAACTGCATTTGTATGTTTGTGTAGCATCACAAGATACATGTAGAAGAGGTGAGTTCAATGACACAACTTTCTTTGCATCAATCTGAACCCCCCCCCCCATTGTTCCCTTATCAGATGATGATGGTCAGAGGAGAGGAGGTAGCCAACTTTTTAGTAGATTCTGACTTTTGGGTGCTGATACAGGGTTATAGACGCGGCGGCTCAGTGGCTAAGATGCTGAGCTTGTCGATTGAAAGGTCGGCAGTTCAGCGGTTCAAATCCCTAGTGCCGCATAACGGGGTGAGCTCCCGTTACTTGTCCCAGCTTCTGCCAACCTAGCAGTTCTGCCAAAAGCACGTAAAAAATGCAAGTAGAAAAATAGGGACCACCTTTGGTGGGAAGGTAACAGCGTTCCCTGTGCCTTTGGCGTTTAGTCATGCCAGCCACATGACCACGGAGACATCATTGGACAGCGCTGGCTCTTGGCTTTGAAACGGAGATGAACACCGCCCCCTAGAATCGGGAATGACTAGCACATAAGTGCGAGGGGAACCTTTACCTTTACAAGTTTATATCCTTTATTGACTGTTCTCTGTTCTTTCAGGAAAAATTTAACCTTCGCTTGTAGACTTAACCTTTTGTTGGCTTTCTCAAATGCGGAATTTCTTCAGTGGAGTGTAGCACACAACACTATCCTTAAGAATAGTCACGCAGCTTTGTTTCCTTATTTCCTGGAAAGCAGGCAGATTTATGAGTTGCCTGTGAAATTTGTTGTCTAGATGGGCAGATCATTCTAAGCCACTCCATTTGAATCATGGTTTACTGATTGCACTGTCATAGCCTAGAATGTACATAGCCATGATCAACAGCTGGGCTCACACATTGCATTCAACTGCAAACAAATAGGCATCACATTGGATTTGGGGATATATGTGATTCCAGGAGAAGTTGCATGAAAATATTTGGCCATGTGATAATTTGGGTTGTCGGACTTTCAAAGGGTAAGTAGAAGTGACCAAAAAAACATGAGCAACAGGACACGAGATGAGGTTGTCCTTTTTATTTTTACTCAAAGGCTTCAAGGCAGGTGAGAGGATTGTGGAAAATTTGTAACATTGTACATTTATGGAGATAAAACTTCCTTCTCCTGTAATTCCAGAAGTTGAATTTCCTTAACTAGTTGGGTATTTGGGAGATTAACAGAAAAATAAAGTAGTTGGAAGGGATCTTGGAGGTCTTCTAGTCCAACCCCTGCTCAAGCAGGAGACTGGCCTATACCATTTCAGACAAATGGATGTCCAGTCTCTTTTTAAATATCTCCAGTGATGTAACATCCACAACTTTTGGAGGAAAGCTGTTCCACTGGTTAATTGTTCTGTCAGGAAATTCCTCCGTAGTTCTAGGTTGCTTCTCTCCTTGATTAGTTTCCATCCATTGTTTCTTGTCCTGCCTTCAGGTGCTTTGGAGAATAGGTTGAACCCCTCTTCTTTGTGGCAGCCCCTGAGATATTAAAAGTCTGTTAACAGGTCACCCCTAGTCCTTCAAGCAAGGAAGGAAGACTATCCTGTTGAACGAGGACTAATTCATAGTTTCTGTTTAGCTAGCAACTAGCATTCAGTGGCATAGTGCCTCAAAGTACAGGTTTGTTGTTGTCCATCATGATTACTAATAAAATATTGACTACCTTGAAAATGTGAAATTGTCTGATTTTGGGATACCACTCAACTTAGTGGTGGTGACATTCATCACTCCATTAATTACATGGATTAGTTACATGTAGCATGGAAGAGTACCTTTCTGTCTTCCTTTATAGACCATATTGGAGTTCTGAAGCCTCCTTCACACAAAAGTGGCAATCCTTGATATTAAATTCATAGGTGGGTGGGCCACACCTCATATTGCCAAGACAAAAGAGCTTTGGGCTCAAATAAGAGTGAAGTAGATGCTTGCTCCTGGGGAGGAAAGCTATGGCAAATCTAGACAGCATTCTAAAAAGCAGAGACATCACCCTGCCAAGAAAAGTGCATATAGTTAAGGCTATGGTTTTCCCAGTGGCAATGTATGGCTGTGAAAGTTGGACCATAAGAAAGACTGAACGTCAAAGAATTGAGGCCTTTGAACTCTGCTGCTGGAGAAGACTCCTGTGAGTCCCTTGGACTGCAAGGCGATCAAACCAGTCAGTCCTAGAGAAGATCAACCCTGACTGCTCTTTAGAAGGCCAGATCCTGAAGATGAAACTCAAATACTTTGGCCACCTAATAAGAAGGAAGGACTCCCTGGAGAAGAGCCTAATGCTGGGAAAGACTGAGGGCAAAAGAAGAAGGGGACGACAGAGAAGGTGGTGGCTGGATGGAGTCACTGAAGCAGTAGGTGTGAGTTTAAATAGACTCCAGAGGATGGTAGAGGACAGGAAGGCCTGGAGGAACGTTGTCCATGGGGTCACGATGGGTCGGACATGACTTCGCAACTAACTAACAACAACAACAAAGAGGGAAATCCTTGGGCTCAGATTTCGAACCGCTGATCTCTCTTAAACCTGATTTCCTCTCTGTCAATGCTAGGTGAGATACTAGCTTTTTCCAAAAATGGAAGACTTCTCAAAATAAGGAACTTTTTTTACCTGGTTTTATCCCATCCTTTCTACCTGGGTAGAAAGAAGAAAGAAGAGAGGGAAATGTAGGAGCCTAACGATATATGAATCTGAAGATGGCTGAGTAGGATTGCTTGCTCAGCAATTCTGCTGGAGCCTGGGATTTACAAGATCAATTTGGAATATTTTCTCACGTGAAAATGTGCTACGTGGGTGGGAAGGGGAGAGTGAGAAATCTGTAATACAGTCCCTTGCCTGAATCTGCCACGTAGGATTTATATTGCATGCAAATAGTGGTACCACTTTTATAAAATCTAGAAGGGATGCAAATATTTCCTGTAGTGCTACATCCTGGCTTAAGGGATCCAGAGCAAAATAATTTGAGGTTCAAAGTTGTCTTTAAAAGTATTGGGGTCAGGGGGAACACTAGTTTCACTAATTACAGGACAAAATTCATAATCCTTCATTTTTTGTTCTCTTTTTAACCACAGAGGAATTTGAGGCATTTTCCCAACCCTTCCTGAAACAATGTGGGTTTTGCAAATCAATACTGTTGAACTTTCTTTTTCTTCTTCTTTTTTTTGAAAGCTCTGGTTTTGAATAGAAATGAATCTGACTTCTGTTCAGTTGCTGAAAATGCCTTAGAAGGTTACGTATAAATGGAATTTGGCTGGAATGCCAGTGATAAATGCTTCCGTTTGTGTTCAGTTAGTGTAACAGCTGCTTAGGATTTTGGTCTTAGGGCAGAGCTGGGGAACTATAAAAGTATCCAGAGCTTTGCTTTATTTTAATTGACTCAGCCTGACTCACTCTCACCACTTCCTACAACTCTGATCTAGAGGAACTATGATTAAGAATTAAATTGTCAAAACAATTTGTTCCACATGGGGAATGACTCGGACAAGGAAGCTCAAATTTATCCTGACAGGTTTTCTTCATAAATCGGGCACACAGTTATCATCAAAGCTGTTATTAAAGGTCTCCACATGCAAAGTATGTTCTTTTTTTTTTTAAAAAAAATCTTGTTTGACTTGTCGTGAAAGAATTTCTGAGGAGGCTTCCAAGGAGAATTCCTAGAGAAGAAGAAGGGATGGGAAGGGATCCATCTACAACACATATGTTCTAGCGAAGGGCAAACATTGCGTTCCTTCTGGTTGGTCCATTAAACTGAGCCAAGCCGTCTAGATCACTCAACAGCATAATATGGAAAGATGGATGCATAAGTAGTCAATATTCTCAGCGTTATCCTGGGAATTCATTCTGGTTCTTCTTTTTTTGCAGAGATTCTATTCTCAGTACGCCATGGACAAATTTTCAACAATTTAAGCTATCAATTTCTCTTTTTCCTGCTCAAGCAGGAGACCCTATACCATGTCAGATAAATTATATCCAATCTCTTCTTAAAAATCTCCAGTGATGGAACACCTACAGCTTCTGGAGGCAAGCCGCACCACTGATGAATTGTTCTGTCAGGACATTTCTCCTTAGTTCTAGGTTGCTTCTCTCCTTCATTAGTGTCCATCTATTGCTTACTGTCCTGCCTTCAGGTGCTTTGGAGAATAGGTTGATCCCCTCTTCTTTGTGACATCCCCTCAAATATTAGAAGGCTGTTAACCATGTCATGCTTAGTCTTTCTTTTGATTAGACAAGACAATCCTAGTTCCTGAAACCATTCTTCATGTTTCAGCCTCCAGTCCCCTAATCATCTTTGTTGCTCCTCTCTGCACCCTTTCTAGAGTCTCAACATCTTTTTTTTACACGTGGTGACCAAAACTGGATGCAGTATTCCAAGTGTGGCCTTACCAAGGCATTATAAAGTGCTATTAACACTTCACGTGAACTTGATTCTATCCCTCTGTTAATACAGCCTAGGACTGCGTTGGCTTTTCTGGCAGCTGCAGCACACAGCTGGCTCATATTTAAATGATTGTCCAGTAGGACTCCCAAGTTCCCTCTCGCAGTTAATACTGTTGAGCCAGATTTTTCCTGACTTGGTGCTCTCCAGCTGTGATGGGATTGCAGTCTCAAGGAAGACCACCTGGCATGATTTAGGAGAATTTTGGGAGTTGTAGTGCCAACGAAGCTGGAAGGGAGCAAAAACATGTTAGCTTTTTTTTTTTTTTAAATGAAAAGGAATGCTATTCTAGCTGGCTCTTAAATGAAGACATAGATGCAAGCAACCTTGAGTTGCTGTGCCCCAAGGTTAATTAGGGTAACCTTGGTTTTGGAAAGGGGGAGGTGGGTGGACTTTTGGTCCCTTCTGTCTGACCTTCCGACACTTGGAAGTTGCTTTTCCCAGTAGCTGAATAGTGCTTTAAACGAGAGGCGCCTGTGTTTTTAGAAGATGTGAGTTATTTGGCTTCTCCTCTTCATTGCTTAATGCCACACGATAAATTAAACTGGCATCTTGGACTTGTTCCACAAAAGAGGGGGTGCCCCTCAAAACACTTGGTCAGTGTTGCTGAAAGCCAGAGGCTTAATCTTCGAAAAGCAAACCTTCTGTCCAGGAAATTTAATATTCATTAGGTTAAATACATGTATATCAGGCGTCCTGTTAGGCTTGCCACCTCAGTGTCTCTTTCCCCCTGCATGGACAGAATGTTGCCAGGATGGGTTAAGCCAATGGCATGACCGCAGTCTCATGACCTCATTTAAGTGAAAGCAAGGCTGTGGTGCTGAATTGCAAAATTGTACATTGCTGGAAAAGGCAGTGCGGTGCAATGCCAGACGGGGCTGCGGGGGCGCGAGGATCGTCCATAATTTTGGATTTCAAGCCAAAAACCCTCCTTCAGCTGATCTCTTACTCTCCATCTCTCTCTCTCTCTCCATCTCTCTCTCCATCTCTCTCTCTCTCTCTCTCTCTCTCTCTCTCTCTCTCTCTCTCTCTCTCTCTCCTTCCCTCCCTCTCAACAGCTATCAGGTTTTATGCTTTTCTCTCTTTCTCTCCCTACCCCTTTCTCAACAGCAGCTATCAGTTTTTTATGTCTCTTTCTCTCCCTCTCTCTCCCCCTCTTTTTCTCTTCCTCCCTCCCTCCCTTTCTTTCTCCTCAGCAGCTATCAGGTTTTTTGACTGTCTTTCTCTCCGTCTCTCTCCCGCTCCCTCTCTCTCTCCCCCTCTCCTCAGCAGCTATCAGTTTTTATGTCTCTCTTTCTCTCCATCCCTCTTTCTCTTCCTCCCCCTCTCTCTCCTCAGCAGCTATAGGTTTTTATGACTTGCTCTTCCTCTCTCCCTCCCTCCCTCTCTCTCTCCCTCTCCTTCTCTCTCCTTAGCGGCTATCAGTTTTTATGTCCCTCTTTCTCTCTCTCTCCCTCCCTCTTTCCTCAGCAACTATTAGTTTTTATCTTTCTCCCTCCCTCTCTTTTTCTCTCTCTCCCTCCTCAGCAGCTATCAGTTTTTATGTCCCCTTCTCCCTCTCCCTTCCTCCCTCTCCCTCTCTTCAGCAACTATCAGTTTTTATCTCCCTCCCTCCCTCTAGCCTTTTCTCCTCAGCAACTATTAGTTTTTATCTCTCTCCTGCTCCCTCCCTCTCTTTCTCTCCCTCTCTCTCCTCAGCAGCTATCAGTTTTATGTCCCCCTCTCCCTCCCTCCCTCTCCCCCTCTTTCTCCCTCTCCTCAGCAGCTATCAGTTTTTATGTCCCCCTCTCCCTCTGTCCCTCCCCCTCTCCCTCTTTCTCTCCTCAGCAGCTATCAGTTTTTATCTCCCTCCCTCTCCCTCTTTCGCTCCCTCTCTCTCCTCAGCAGCTATCAGCTTTTATGTCCCCTCTCCCTCTGTCCCTCCCCCTCCCCCTTTCTCTCCTCAGCAGCTATCAGTTTTTATCTCCCTCCCTCTCCCTCTTTCTCTCCCTCTCTCTCCTCAGCAGCTATCAGTTTTTATGTCCCCTCTCCCTCTGTCCCTCCCCCTCTGTCCCTCCCCCTCCCCCTCTTTCTCTCCTCAGCAGCTATCAGTTTTTATCTCCCTCCCTCTCCCTCTTTCTCTCCCTCTCTCCTCAGCAGCTATCAGCTTTTTATGCCTGGTGTAAATCAATTATCTAGCATTAACAAGCAAAGAGCTTTGTGCAAGGAAACTCTTACGGCATAGTAGGCCAGGGAATTCCTTGGCAGTTTCCCCACACTCTTCCCAGCATCTGCTGGAGAAATTAAGGGTGTGCTGAAACCTTTTGACTTCATTGTAGCCCACAGCAATGATCTCATCACCATCCTTTCTCCTTTTTACCTCACGTTTGTAAGATGGACATGAAGTAGGGATTTTTTATATCCCTAGAGGGGTGCGGGGATGGCAGTCTGTACCGTGCCTGGGATCTCCCCTGATTCTCCCCACGCAGCCTAGTTTTGATACCTTTCTTGCCACAGTTGTTCAATGAATCACTGCAGTTGTTAAAGTTAGCAACGGTTGTAAAGTGAATCTGGCTTCCCCATTGACTTTGCTAGTCAGAAGGTCGCAAAAGGGGATCGATCACGTGACCCCCGGAATATGGCAACCATCATATGAACCAGTCTAAATTTTCATCACGTGATGAGGAGGAGGCTACAATAGTCACATATGTGAAAGACATCCATGTCACTTTTTTCAGTGCTGTTGACCAACTTCGAATGGTCACTAAAAAAATGGTTGTAAATCGAGGATTACCTGTAATCTGTTAGTGCACCATTGAAGAGAATCTAGGCTTGATGGTCACTGTCACTAAATTTGAGCAGTTTCCATATGTACTTGAGCAGCTATTGGGAAAAAAAGGGTTCCCTTTTCTCAGGGGTGAAATCTAAAATTTTGTTACTACCGGTTCTGTGGGCGTGGCTTGGTGGGAGGGGAGGGTAATGTGACTGGGTGGGCGTGGCCAACTTTTTTTTTTTTTTAACTTTTAAAAGCATTTTTTCTACAACCTTAAGAGGTTGCAGAAAAAAATGCTTTGAAAAGCCTCTGACGATCCCAGCTGAGCCGCGCGATCATCAGAGGCTTTTTTTTTTACTTTTAAAAGTATTTTTTCAGCCGAAGAGGTTGTAGATAAAATGCTTTTAAAAGTAAAAAAAACAGCCTCTGATGATCACGCGGCTCAGTTGGGCATGGGGGGGGGCAGGGATTTTTGCTACCGGTTTTCCGAACCACCCGCCGCCATCGCTATCGGATCGGGCAATCCGGTCTGAACCGGGAGCATTTCACCCCTGCCTTTTCTCCTATATTGGAACAATTTTGGGGTCATCCTGGACATCAGTATCATGAGAAACGGAGACCTATTTTCTGTACACAGGTAGTCCTTGACTTACAGCCTCTTGACCGTTTTTCTCACTTAACGACCATTGCAGCATCCCCCTGGTGATGTGATCTAAATTAGGACGCTTGCCAATTGACTCATATTTATGACGGTTGCAGCATCACGTGATCTCCTTTTGCGACCTTCTGACAAGCAAAGTCAATAGAGGTTCACTGAACAACCAACCCTGTGACTAACTTTAACAACTGCAGTGATTCATTCCACAACGGTGGCCAAGGAGTGTCATGAAATGGGACAAAACTCACTTAACAACTGCCTGACTCAGCAAGGGAAATTTTGGGCTCAATTTGTGGTCGCAAGTCGAGGACTACCTGTGGGTGGGCTGGCAGTAAGTGGTGGGAAGGAGAAAAACTTGTGTGGGATCTTGTATATTTAAAAGCAGAGATTGGAAGATGGGGATAATCTTTCTTTATTCTGGATTTGTGTATCTCTACAGATCAAAATCAGGTTGTCTTCTCCAGCTAGCGATTTGTGAAGCGTTTGTGGTTTTGGTCTCCATGGTAGACTGTGTTGTTTCTCCATGTCATAGAATATATGTGGGTACATGCATAATTATATCTATGTATGTATTTATATTGTCAGGTTTATGTTTATATGAGAAGTGGAGACCCTTTGAGAGCTGTATGCAATGTAATTTCATTTTAATGTATGCCGATTAGTTTACAATCAAAGTGACAATAAAGTTATTCTAAGTCTTAAGTCGAAGATTCTTCCCTGTTCTTGGTGTAAAAGAAGACTTGAGATCAAAATAGAACTTCTTGTGGGTATTTCTTTTTCACAGACGCTCTTTGTGTGTGTGTTTGGGTGCGTGTGATGTCACGTAAGGAAGCCGCTGACGCTGAATTTGGTAATTGAGCTGTTATATAACTCACTGTTCTTTGAGCATGCTGAGCCACTGATGGTGCTTTCATTGCACACTGTAATGTTTGGAATTGTGCTGAATTCATAAAACATTTACTGTAGTGAAGCAAGGGTGTATGATTTGCAACATTGCCTTGATTGTACCTCCTCACTTCCTTTCCAGCTCCATCTGACTTGATCCAAAAGTGGCCTGGGTGAAAATTGCCTTTTATTCCCTGCCTGGCGTCTTTATTCCCCTTCAACCCCTGAGCTTATCGGTCGCTTTTAGAAAACGGTGCCAGCTACATGGCTGTTTTATGATTAAAAATAAATAATGGACAATGGCTTTTCCTGTCCACTGTGATTTATCACTTAATAACAAGTGGATTACTCATTTCCTTTGGAAAGTGTCTTTGAAAGGTTTTGAGAAGTATTTTTCATGTTTCTCTATGTCCCCTTTGATTTCTTATCCATGCCTAATATTGCGATACCGCATTTCCTAGTTGGAACTTTATATATTTGGGTTGCGCTGAAGATGTATCAGCAAAAGAAATGGTTATAGGACTGTTGGAGAACCTATGGCACGCGTGCCACAGGTGGCACGCGGAGCCATATCTGTGGGCACGTGAGCTCAGCTCCAGCGTGCATGCGCGTGCTGGCCAGCTGATTTTTGGGCCTTCTGGGAAGTTGGGAAGCGGGCTGTTTCCGGCCTCCGGAGGGCCTCTGGAGAGGCGGGGAAGGCCATTTTCACCCTCCCCAGGCTCCTAGAAAGTCTCTGGAGCCTGGGGAGGGGAAAAAAAGAGGCCTACTGGGCCCACCGTGCCATCGCATGCCAAAAGCGGGGGGAGTGCAGAGGGGTCACACACGTATGTGCAGGGGGCGGGGCGCATTGAATTATGGGTGTAGGCGCACATGCGCAGAACCCCCCCACTTTCCCCCCACTTTTGGCATGCGACAGCAAAAAGGTTAGCCATCCCTGTTATAGGAACTCTGTGGACACTCTGGCTTCACTTTGGAGAAGAATTATATCAAGGGTCTTTTCAGGCAGTTGAAATAATTAATCCTGAAAATAAAAAATAATATAGGAAGTTGCTTACCTTGGTCTCAGGTGTCGGACGGCTGGCTGAGGAATTTTGGGAGTTGAAGTCCACTAGTCTCAAAGTTGCCAAGTTTGGAGACCTCTGCCCAAGTTTCTTGAATAATTTGCTTCAAATCTCTGTTCTGAACTCATTGCAATTTTGATTGGACCAGAGTAATTGTTCCCTATTTGGAAGGAACTGGAGTTAGGGCAATCAATTTTCCTTCCCTTTTTATCAGGCATTTTTCATCTTGTCTTCCTGTGAGTTAAAATATTGGAAGTTGAAAACATGTCAGAGATGAGAAACCTTTGAATGATGAGATATCCCTGGACATTTGTGGGTGGTGTAGAACAGCAGTCACCAACTGGTGGTCTGTGGACCACTGGTAGTCCATGAGAAAATTTTGGTGGTCCGCAGAAAAATTATTTTGCATTTTTAATATTGCACTAAATCAGGGCTCCTCAAACTACGGCCCCTGAGCAGGATATGTGCAATGAACGTTTGTGTTGCTCCCCTTTTGGGGTCTTTTTGTGCGGGTCAGAGGGAGGCAGAAATTCCAGCTTGGGGTCTGCTTCAGTCTCCTGGTGCGGGGCTTTGGGTGAAGGTTGGAAGGAAGCGCCGCTGGTGATGAAGAGGGCCTCGTTCCAGTGGGACTGCATCATGGCCTGGAACTGGCTGACCATCTCAGCCCTCTGAGTCTCCAGGAGCTGGTGCCTGGCCTTGCACTCCCGCAGGTCTTCCCTCTGCTTGGAAAGCCTATGCGCGTAGTCCTCAGTGAGGTGCTTCTGCTGAGCCTTCTTCTCGGTCAGATCCAATTTGAACTGAGCCAGCTGTTTTGCCAACTCTTTCTCATGGTGGCTGCTTAGCTCCAACAACTGCTTCCTGTTGGGGCCGTAAGAAGCCCAGGCAGGCAGGCAAGGAGTGGCTGGGAGGGGAGGGGTGAGTAGAGGCTGGCAAGTTGCCCCTCGACGTGAGTGACATCAAGTTGGCCATGTCCACCCAGTCACAGGACCACCTAGCCACGCCCACCCAGCTGGTCATTAGGCAGATCATATTAGTGGTCCACGGGATTTAAAATAATGAATTTAGTGGTCCCTGAGGTCCGAAAGGTTGGTGACCCCTGATGTAGAACACTTCTGGGCCGAATCCTGATGTAAAATGATCAAACAAGGCAATAAGTAAAGATGCATTCTCTTTGAAAATTGATGGGATTTTCTGTGTGCTTCCCTCCATCCTCTATGAATAAATTATATTTTAAGTCTTATGCTATATTTTGAGTATCTTTCACACTTCAAAATAGCCACGAATCGTTCCCAGCTTTTGGCAGCAATGGTCACAGATGACGACCGGCCACAAATAAGAAGTTGACTCTTAGTTTTGCTAGCACCTGGAAGGTGTGATGTGGTTTTAAATTTGTGGTCTTTTGTATGAAAGAGGCAAGAGGATTTTTCAATGAATGAATCATCTGGCAAGTGGGTGTGGTGATGAAGCAAATTATTATTCTAAGCAGATTATTATTCATGGCTTTTTAAAATAGTTTTGCAGTTCCATGGAATTTTTGTTTGATAGAGAGGTGGTTGATTAGGTGACTCACAGCTGTAGCTGGGAACTTCGGAAAATGGATGAATTGTCTCCCTCTAAAATCATCTCTTGACATTTTAATTAAGTCTCAAACTTTCTCCTGTCTAAACTTGGGTGACTCCTTGTGGTTGGAAATTATCAAGGATCTGCTTTGTCTTATCAGAAATTCCAAAGAATTAATGCTTCTCATTGCTTTCTGGGCTTTTGTAGGTTCTGATCTAACTTTGTAAGGGAAGGCTAGGCTCAGTCCTCTTAGGAAATAAACACGCTGCTCTGTTGAAATCTCCCAACTCTTGGAATCCCTTTTCTCTGTCCTGCTTTTCTAAAGACATGTTCATTGACAGCCAAGTCAAACAAGCAAAAACACAGTCAAAAAATGCAGTCAAGGAACATTGAAAAAGGCATCCACGTTCTAGCAAAATGAAGAATGGGGCGAAAACAAAATCCAGACAGAGCAAGAGTCTATATCCCCCTGTTTTTTGAGTTCTCTAGGTAGGATGGAGGTTGGATGGGCTGTGTGCCACATTCCTCTTTGCTAACTCCATGCCATGTCATGCCCAGCATAGTTTTAATGTGTCTCTTTCAACCATCTGACAGTTGGACTCTGAAGAACAAGTGAAGAGATAGTCACTTTGATTCTTGTGCTGTTTTTTCTCCCCTTCACTGCATGGGATAACAACTCTTTGGAGCAGAATTAAAGTCTTGCAAACAAAGAAAGGGGATTGCAGTGGCTGGTGGACAAATTTGAGTGGTAGCCACCATAACAGTGGTCTTCAGATGGTTGTCGTAAAGGAACCTTGCAGTCCTCAACCAAGAGATCAGTTACCCTTCTTGGTGGGTTTGGGCTGCAATTTAACTAAATTCCTAAGGATTACATCCCCATCCAGCTGAACTTTTCAGGCCAACCTTGGGCAAAATTGGGATAGAGCTGCTTAACAACCTAAAGCAGAAATGAAGAAGTTTCTTGAATGAGAAGCGAAACATTTTAAAGGGGGGAAAACCTAGCCCAGCTGCCTGTTTGAAAAGCACCTTTGGGACAGTCGTGACCTGGATGATTGAGAATCTCCATAGACATTTAACCTAAAGCAGAATTTCTCAACTTAAATCTACTTTTAAGATGAGTGGACCTCAACTGAAGTTGAAGTCCACACCTTAAAATAGCCAAAGTTGAGGAACACAGATCTAGAATATTTGTATGAGTGAACCGAATTTCCAAAGCTTATTGCTTGTTCTTTACATCCGGTTGGAGAGCCTTCTTGAGAGTACATTTTGCTTCACTTAATCTCCACATTTACATACCCTGTTTTTTAGTCTCTAAACGGAAGTGATATCTAAGTTTCCTTATGTACTGAGCTGTTGAGGTGGCCCCTGAAAAGGATATCCCATAACTACAGAATTGTGTTGTCGATCTGTACCTTTCTGATTACTTCCTTTACTGGCCAATGTGTAGTGTGCCATTAAGATGTTTCCTTATTTGAAGACAGCGTGTCATGGCTGGGAAAACCTAGGGAAGCAATGACTTGGTACTTCTTGTTTATTTGTATTTTTGAGGGTTTGCCAATAACAGTGAATTCATTTTTCTGGCCTTATGCCAGGAGCAAGAAAAGAGCAAAACATTGAGATAGGCATCCGTTAAAAATTATTATGAAAAGCGTGTGGCTTGCATATTTCAAACTATCTACAGCTATTTTTCAGGTAAGTTGAAATCCTATGGCCCACTACATTGTCTTAAACAAGAAGATGTGTCCAGGGCTTTATCTATCAAGGATCCCTTAAATGCAAAAGCTGCATATTTGGAGCTTATTAAAAAGCAGAATTACTTCTACTTGTTCATCCTCACCCAGTAGTGTTTCAAATGTGTTGGAATACAATTCCCATTGCCTGCTAGCTATTAGGATTCAAAGGGGTAGAGGGGAATGTTATAATCTAGTATATCTGGAAAACAGAAGTTCAGGAAAATAGCAATAGCACTTATATTGTAGTATAGCCTTTATTGTCACTGTATATCATGTATACAACAAAATTGGTCAATATACTGCTTCACAGCACTCTCTAAGCAGGTTACAGAGTCAACCTATTGCCCACAACAATCTGGGTCCTCATTTTACCGACCTTGGAAGGATGGAAGGCTGAGTCAACCTTGAGCTAGTCTGGATCGAACTCCTGGCAATTGGCAGAATTCACCTGCAATGCGGCATTTTAACCACTGCACCACCATAGCTCTTTAAACCAAGATGACAACTCTAAAAGGACTTCCCAAGCTTCCTCAGTCAAACCAATAATTTTCTAACTCAGAAGCTACCTACTACAGGTAGCCCTCGACTTAACGACCACAATTGACCCCAAAATTTGTGTTATTAAGTGAGACATTTGTTAAGTGAGTTTTGCTCCATTTTATGATCTTTCTTGCCTTCGTTGTTAAGTGAATCAGTGGAGTTGATTGGTTAGTAACCCTGACTTGTATACTGTTCAATAGTGCTTTATAGCACCCTCTAAGCGGTTTACAGAGCCAGCCTATTGCCCCCAACAATCTGGGTCCTCCTTTTACCAACCTCAGAAGGATGAAAGGCTAAGTCTACCTTGAGCCCCGTGACCATCAGGATTCAATTCCAGGCTGTGGGCAGAGTTTGCCTGCAATACTGCAAGCACCCCTACCACTGCGCCAGGGGTGAAATCCTGCAGGTTCTGACAGGTTCTGGAGAACCGGTAGCGGAAATTTTGAGCAGTTCAGAGAACCGGCAAATGCCACCTCTGGCTGGCCCCAGAGTGGGGTGGGAATGGAGATTTTGCAATATCCTTTCCTCAGGAGTGGGGTGGGAGTGGAGATTTTGCAGTATCCTTCCCCTGCCACACCCACCAAGCAACGCCATGCCCACCAAGCCACGCCCACAGAACCAGTAGTAAAAAAATGTGGATTTCACCACTGCACTGGGCTACCAGGGCTGTATGTTTCCCAGGGCCAAGGAAGAGTCGGGTGAGGGTGGGGTTAACCTGGTTTATCACTCACAATTTTGCCAAGGACCGTGTTGGGCCTTCTAGACGTCAGATTGACAGTCAATGTCAGTTGCTTTTGGAGCAGGCCGGCTAGGATAAGGAGTTCAAAGGAAAATGCAATTAAGCCTGCTGGATATCAAACAGGCTGACTAATAGGGCATTGCCTTCCTCCCAGAGTAGGGAAAACTGACAGATGGCTGGTTCTTCAGGTGTTTAACATCTCTACCTCCCATGGCCATCCCAGGGCTGTTGCGTGTTTTCCACCTGCTTCTCGGAGTGGGTAGCCAAATTTGCATAAGGCTTTCGTTGCACCGTTGCTAATAAACACACGACCAGCCTGCATCAGCTGTTCTGATCTCTGCTCCAGTTTCTCAATAGTTAGCAGGATGACCCAGCTCGGTTAGGATTTGGGAGACGGAGGGAGGGAGGGGGAAGGCTGTCCCAGGTCTCGCCCTGTCCCTTAAATTGTGCCCCGTGGCGATGGTCTTCTGCAATTGATCTCCTCGGCCTCTTCCTTCCAGCACTGAATTGGTAGTCTTCCCTTCTTGCTTTCTCCATGGTCTCTCGCTGTGTTCAAGTTACTTTCCTTGAGCTGCAAATGAATGCTTTTGCGTGTGTGAGCATGTCTCCAAAGGCCAGGGTGTGACTTTTAAACCGTGTTGCTTGTGCCCAGGTGGATGGAGAAACCACCTTCCTTGCCTGGGTGATTCCCCAGTATTTGCTGTCCTTCCGCCTCACCAGCTCAGTCCTCCTTGCTATGCACAATCCGATGCATTGTACTGTATGTAAGCATCTACGTTCCTTGTTGCCATTGGACGCCTTCCCAAAACCCAAATTTTTTAAAACCTAGGTGCCAGATTCCCTCCCTTTAACATTTCAAGCCAATAGAGTCCTTTTTTTTTTTTTGGCTGGCGACGAGGTAAGCAAATTCCAGCTTACTATGTGGCCTGGAAAGGCTGTAACTTCTTTCAGTGGGAGGATTGCGTTTGCGTTTTTCGGTTTTCACTCCCTGTTTTCCAGAGAATTTGTGGGTTTTCATCAAAAGCAAGCAGCCAAAAACAAGCGCCTTGGATGTTTTCCCATCTCCCCTGTGTGTGAGTCCTGGGGTTCATCTTCTCCCACACTTCAAAAGATCTGATCTTGGGAACCAACCTGGCCATTAGAACAACCCAGGCCGGGCTGAGTGAGCAACCCGGAAACTTAAAAAGCATTGTGCTGTGGGAATGCACTTATGTAAAAACAATATATAAACATTGCTCCAGCCCAACATTTCACCAAGTGCGGATGTGTCATGTTTTAAGTGGGACAAAAGGAGGGCCGTGCAGCTCCTAGGATTACTAACTACTTACTGTAAAGAGCGCCTCATTCTCCTGAATCCACTCCAAATTCTGAGCTCTTTTTCTCGCCAAGAACTGACAAGCGATGAGGGCAGCTTTTGCTGCGTCATATTTTTCTCCTGGCCTCTTGCAAGTTGTTTGGGAAATAAATGTAGCCTGTCCCGGGACTTGGATTGTTCTTTTAGTGTTAAGAGTGAGGGCTTGCTCTTACATAACCTTGTTTTCTCCTTTTCCAGCTGCTTTCGCAAAGAGTAAGCAAGATTGGTCATGTAACCTAGATAATGATTTTGTTTCTTTTTTTCTTACACCACTTGATTGCCACTTTGCAAAAGGGTATTTTGGGCATATTGATGAACCAGCTGCCTCTGGTTACATCTGGGGTTTTTGAGAGGGGTTGTGGAGGACTCTTCAGCGCATAAATGTGGGTGGCTTGGAAGCTTTGATTGAAATTATGGGGCTTCAGAAAATATTGGCTGTTCTTTTTGCCTCAAATGGGGCTCCTGTTTGTTAATTTTTCCAAGCAAAAGATTTAATCTTCAGTAATTTAAGTAAGGAAACGCTCACTTCTTGCTGTGAGTAGACCTGGAGATGTTTTATCTTCCTCTCGGGAGTCTCCGATGAAAGTGATTCACTTTGGAATGAGCCTCTGAACTTGTTTGGGAAATTCAAGATTTCAACACTGAGACGGGAGTGCACATGTTTCTGATTTTTTTAAAAAAAACACTTTTGGAGGGCAGCAACAATCTCCCCTCTAATTACCAGCTATTCATAACACTCTCATAAGATTTGAAGTGCCTAAAATTGTAATCAAATGTTGTACCATGCCTATGATAATTAGACATTTTTTCTGATGTCTCTTGCACAGTAGGTAGCAATGCAGTCTAGGCTGCATTAACAGAGGAATAGCGTCAAAGCAACGAGAAGTGATAATACCGCTTAACACTGCACTGGTGAAATCACATCCAGTCTGGTCATCACAATACAAAAAAGATGCTGAGATTGTGGAAAGTGTGCAGAGAACAACAGCAAAAAATGATAATGGGTCTGGAGGCTAAATTGTATGAAGAACGGTTGAGGGAGCTAGGTTATGGCTAGCCTATGGAAGAGAAGGTTTGGGAGGAGGACATGATAACTATCTTCCAGTACTTGAGGGACTGTCACAATGAAGAGGGGATTGACTTATTCTCCAAAGCCCCAGAGGGCAGGACAAGAAGTAATAGGTGGAAGCTTGTCAAAGAGAGAGATAATCTAGAAATAAGGAGAAATTAGTTGACAGTGAGAACAATTCATCAGTAGAACAGCTTGCCTCATGGAGTTGTGGGTACTGCATCACTGGAAGTTTTCAAAAATAGACTGGGCTGGGATGGTACAACATTGCTGCCTTGAACAAAGGGTTGGACAAGAAGACTTCCTAGGTCCCTTCCAGTCCCATGATTCTACGAAAAGAATTCTGAATTTCTCTCGACATATTTTAATAAATTAAACTCGTTTTGGAATGAGACCTGACACAGATCTGGAAGCTGTGATTGAGGCCATCCAACCAGGGCCCTGTATAGTGTAAGAATCCGGATTAAAGCATTCCGGGCAGACGGATGTCTAGCTTTCCCATGAGCACATTCAGTGGGGGTGCTGACCCCCCCCCATCCTCCTGAGACATAGAATCAGAATTAAACTGCTAAAACCTAGAGGCACTTTTCCTAACCTTTTAATCAGAACATGCTTGCCTGTAACTTCATTATTCCATGCCCTGATTTCTGGGGAGATGGAATGAAACTTTCTGTGTGAGAAACCCCCATCAGGGGCTTGGAAGGTGTATGACAGACCCTCTCAATGTGTTACAAGGCTAAACTTGTCCCCCTCCCTCAATCTTCCTTCAAGGTGAATGTGATCCATGCATAACAGAGTGCTTCTACTTCCCATCTTCCGAAGCTGCCTTGTGTCGCACAGGCTAAAATGCATTTCCCTTTTTAGCAGCTGTGTCACACAGATGACTCACATTCAACTTTTGATGGTGTTAACCTAGTTCACATTTAATCTCCTGAAAGTGTCTCTGAGCCCAGGAAGTGTCAGTATAATGCATCTTTGCCACTGAAGCTTTTTCTAAGATAGTGTTTATTACGTCCTCCTCGGTTCCCATGTGATCCTGGAGAGAGATGCAGCTGCTTCCAAACATCAGAATGGGGTCTATGACAAGTCACCACATCCAACTTGCCATGGCCAACTCACCGTGGGACAATTGGCTGCAGAAGAGTGACACCAGGGGTCCCCAAACTTGGCATCTTTAAGACTTGTGGACTTCAACTCCCAGAATTCTCCAGCCAGCAGATCTCTTGAGTTACACTAATATCAAAAAATAAAAATAAAAATGGTGGACTAGAATCATTAAAGAAAGGATGGAAAAGGAGGGACAGCATCAAATGTGAATGGCAAAAATTTAAAACATTTATTTATTTATTTTAAATAATTAAATTGAATTGTTAAATTGTCCTGCCGCAAGTTGTCTTGTAGCAAGTTGGGTTTGGCGAGTTGGCTGCAGCAACTTGTCCCATTCCAATCAGGGCGAGGGGTAGCATTGGCTTTGTGGCATCCTTGGAAGCAACTTCAGAGGTAGGCTCCAAAACAGTGTATCTGAGATAGGCTTTCTTACAAAGGCATGAGCTTGGAAGCAGGGCTGAAATCCAGCAGGTTCTAACAGGTTCTGGAGAACCAGTAGCGGAAATTTTGAGTAGTTTGGAGAACTGGGAAATACCACCTCTGGCTGGTCCCAGAGTGGGATGGGAATGGAGATTTTGCAATATCCTTCCCCCAGGAGGAGAGGAAATTGAGATTTTGCAGTATCCTTCCCCTGGAGTGGGGTGGGAATGGAGAATTTGCAATATCCTTCCCCTGCCACACCCACCAAGCCAATCCCACAGAACCGATAGGGAAAAAATTTGGATTTCACCCCTGCTTGGAAGCATCTTTGTATACCTGTGTAACCTTCCACGATCACTTGAGATACCAACCTATCTCTTGTTAGGAAATTCCTGCCTCCAGGGTCACTGATTGATCCCACTTGTGTTGACAGACAGTTGGAGTTAGTTCTTCACAAGTAGGATTAATCAAGGAGGCCTTGACAGATCTTCCTGTACTAAGTGTTGCATTTAAGTCAACTTAGCACAGGATGGAGAGGAGTGTGAATGGTTTTCCTCATTTCTTAAATAATGTAATCAAGTTTGATTGAATCAGTTTGGTTTGCAGGGGACTCATTGAGGCTTGCGTGCTGCAGCTTTTTGGACTTTTATCGGAGGGTTTTAAGACACAGGAAGTTGTGGAAGGCAATAGGAATGAAATTAAACTCCCTTTTGTTTAATTAAATCGGGGTGGCAACGAATGGCCCTTTTATGACTCGTGGACTTCAACTCCCAGAATTCCTGAACCAGCCATGGCTGACTCAGGAATTCTGGGAGTTGAAGTCCACAAGTCATAAAGGGGGCCATCCTTCCCCACCTCCGGTGCAAATGGATCTGAAAAATGTGTGCTCCTTTTCTTCTATAATAACAATCTAGGGGTTGTTATGAAGGGGTTTTTAAGGGGAGTTTTAATGGTTTTTAACACTTAATATTGATTTTGTCTGTTTTTATTGCTGGGAGCCGCCCTGAGTCCTTTCCAGAGAAAGGGCAGCATATAAGCTTAATTAATAAATAAATAATAAATAAATCTTGCATCTTTTCAATAGGATATTTAGATTTCATTGTTCAACACCCAACCCCGCCCCCCCAAATATCTTTACATTTCCCTCCCTCCAAAAACTGATCAACTTGGAGTATCAGCCTATCGGCCATTCAAAAAAAAAGCAGCCAGCCTGGATTTAATCAGGGCGACTGTTGATCAAATCTCATCTTTTTCCTCATTCATGTCTGTGTTTTATCATGAAGTGATAATGGTTGCTCCCATTTCAATGGTAGTATTGGCATTTTAGTTGATTCCCCCCCCCCCCCAAAGCCTTTCCTGGAAATTTGGACCTTCTACTAGAAGACAAACAACATTTGATTTGCTTATTACCGTAACTTCCTTGCAGCAGGACAGGCTGGAAGTAGGAAGTCTCAACTCTGCTGCTAGGCCCTGAGGAAATCTATGAGGTAAAGAATTTGCGTCTATTGAGTAGCTGTGTTTGTCCTGAAATGTCAGTTGTGCAACAAAATACCTTTGTCTTTGCCTGGTTTTGAAAGAGGGGAGTTGTTTATTGATTAATTGATTGTTAGTCCTCTGTCCTGTTTTTTCCTTCGGATTGCATATGTAGCAGTTCATTTTAAATTCCAACTATTCTTTGAGGTAGACAGGGCCGAGAGAGAGAGTAATTGCCCTTAGATCACTTAGTAAGCTTTGAACCTGAGGATGGCCCTGAACCAGGGGTGAAATGCTCCCGGTTTGGACCAGATCGCCCGATCCAGTAGCGATGGCAGCTGGTGGTTCGGAGAACCGGTAGCAAAAATCTCTGCCCCCCCATGCCCAGCTGAGCCACACGATCATCAGAGGCTTTTTTTTTTTTTACTTTTAAAAGCATTTTTTTACAATCTCTTCAGCCGAAAAAATGCTTTCAAAAGTAAAAAAAAAAAAAAGCCTCTGATGGTCGCGCGGCGATCAGAGGTTCTTCAGAGGTTGTAGAAAAAATGCTTTTAAAAACCTCTGATGATCCCAGCTGAGTTGCCTGATCGGCAGAGGCTTTTTTTCTTTTAAATGCCTCTGACGATCCAAGCTGAGTTGCCTGATCGGCAGAGGCTTTTTTTCTTTTAAATGCCTCTGACGATCCAAGCTGAGTTGCCTGATCGGCAGAGAGGCTTTTCAAAGCATTAGAAAAAATGCTTTGAAAAGTTTTTTTTTTTAAAGTTGGCCACGCCCACCCAGTCACATTAGCCCCCCACCAGGCCACGCCCACAGAACCGGTAGTAACAGATTTTACATTTCATCCCTGGGTGGAAATCTAATAGGAACCATATTAAATAGGTGCCTGACTCACTGTTCCCATGCTTTTGAGTGCAAAGGTGGATTTGACATATTTGATTAAGCTGAATATATATTTTTTTAAATCCTAGACTCTGTAAATAAATAGTGTGATGAGAATGGCTCAGGTGTTATGGAAAGCGGAGTTTGGCTTGCAACGCTCATATGGCACGTATTTGTTACTTAGATGTTCCGCAAGCAATTCTCGGCCACTGTTCTGAGCTTGTAAAGAGCCTCTTGACTTGTTCAATAGGAAGCTCAATGGCGTATCAACCATGGATGAGTCAGTAACTCTCTGTATCTTGTGGCTGGCTTCATTCCCTGATATTTTTTATTTGTCCTTTTGCCAATTATTATCCGAAATGCATTTGCTAATTGGTGGGTTTGAGTGGCCAGGCAGACGTCATGGAGAAAGGTGATGGAGGAGAAAATATTTTTTTCTCCTTTCGGTACGTCAATAACAGTTTCTGGTTGCTGGCATATTAATAGAACATAGAATAATAGAGTTGGAAGGGACCTTGGAGATCTTCTAGTCCAACCCACTGCTCAGGCAGGAGACCCTATACCAGGGGTGAAATGTAAAATGTGTTACTACCGGTTCTGTGGGCGTGGCCAACTTTTTTTTTTTACCTTTTCAAAGCATTTTTTCTACTGCTTTGAAAAGCCTCTGCCGATCAGGCAACTCAGTTGGGATTGTCAAGAGACTTTTGAAAACATTTTTTCTAATGCTTTGAAAAACATCTGGCGATCAGGCAACTCAGCTGGGATCATCAGAGACTTTTCAAAGCATTTTTTTTACCACCTCTTCAGCCAAGAAGTTGCAGAAAAAAATGCTTTGAAAAGCCTCTGAGGATCCCAGCTGAGCTGCGCGATCATCAGAGGCTTTTTTTTTTACTTTTAAAAGCATTTTTTCGTCGGAAGAGGTTGTAGAAAAAATGCTTTTAAAAGTAAAAAAAAAAGCCTCTGATGATCGTGCGACTCAGTTGAGCATGGCGGGGGAGGGCACAGGGATTTTTGCTACCGGTTCTCCGAACCACCCACCGCCATCGCTACCGGATCGGGCGATCCGGTGCGAACCGGGAGCATTTCACCCCTGCCCTATACCATCCCAGCCATATGGTTGTCCAATTTCTTTTTGAAAGCCTCTAGAGATGGACCAACCAACCACAACATCTTGAGGCAAGGTTCTCCATTGTTTGTTCTCATCTTATGAAATTTCTCCTTAGTTCTAGACTTCTAGATAAATAGGTTCTATCTCTCTCTCATCTATCTATCAATCGTCTATCTATCTATCTATCTATCTATCTATCTATCTATCTATCTATCTATCTATCTATCTATCTATCTATCTATCTTGTCTGTCTGTGTTTCCTTTTTCTAATGTAATTGGGAAATTTCACTGGCAGTTTATTTTGCTCTTCTTCCTGCCTAACTATACTGGTGAGAGTCCTGCCTATTAGCTTTTGAGAATTAGCTGGTTCTGCTAATGGGAAGTTAAAAGAAGAAGGCTCTCTTTTAACTGTGTTCATCTACTCCAGCTTTCTCCAACCTGCTGCTCTCCAGATCCTGACTGACTGGAGAAGGTATTCTGGGATTTGCCAAAACCCTAACTAATATCTGCTTGGGCTCAATGAATCTTCCTCAGTCTGATGTTCTTTTTGGACTGTAAATCCCAAATTCTCCAGATTAGATTTTGGCAAGGAGAAATATATGTTGATGCTGTTGGTTATAAGCCGGTACAGTATTTTTTATTTTATTTTTTTGCTTTAATTTATATGCCGCCCTTCTCCGGAGACTCGGGTGGCTTACAATGCGTTAAGCAATAGCCTTCATACTTTGAATATTTATACCAAGTCAGCTTATTGCCCCCACAATCTGGGTCTTCATTGCAACATCTGAGCAAATGGATTGTTTTGGAAACTTTGCCCTAGGCAAAGTAGCCTTTGCAATAAAAGAAAAAAGATACTTCCAGCCCTCTTCCAAGATTTACTTGTTTCCTTTTCTTTCCTTCCTACATATAAGCAAACAGGTGGCTTATATGAGCCACAGTGGTGCAGTGGTAGGAGTGCAGTACTGCAGGCTACTTCTGCTGACTGCCAGCTGACTGCAATTTGGGAGTTCAAATCTCACCAGGCTCAAGGTTGACTCAGCCTTCCATCCTTCTGAGGTGGGTAAAATGAGGACCCAAAATTGTTGGGGGCAATATGCTGACTCTGTAAACAGCTTAGAGAGGGCTGTGAAGCACTGTAAAGCGGTATATAAGTCTAAACTCTATTGCTATATGGAGCTTGCCTTCTGATGAACTACAAACCTGACTTAAGACCAGTGGTGAAATGTAAAATTCGTTACTACCGGTTCTGTGGGCGTGGCTTGGTGGTGGTGGGAATGTGACTGGGTGGGCGTGACCAACTTTTCTTTTTTTACTTTTAAAAGCATTTTTTTCTACAAACTCTTCCGCTGAAGAGGTTGTAAAAGAAATGCTTTTAAAAGGCTCTGACGATCCCAGCTGAGCCGTGCGATCATCAGAGGCTTTTTTTTTTACTTTTAAAAGCATTTTTTTGGCCGAAGAAAAAATGCTTTTAAAAGTAAAAAAAAAAAAGCCTCTGATGATCGCACGGCTCAGCTGGGCGGGGGGGGGGGTGGGACAGGGATTTTTGAGATCTCAGAAGCATCCGCCGCCATCGCTACCGGATCAGGTGATCCGGTCCGAACCGGGAGCATTTCACCCCTGCTTAAGACCGCTTTTATGCCTAAAGCAGGATTAAAATTCACCGTCAACTGGTGTTTGGCCTAAAGTCACCCTTTTAGCTTTGATGCCTAAAGCAGGACTAGAATTCTCAATCTCCTGATGATTGGTCTGATCACCCAGCTGGATTTCATGTCTAAGGCAGGACTAGAATTCAGTCTCCTAGGTTTCTAGCCTGATGCCCTAACTAGCAGATCAAACTGGCTCTAATTGGAATTTATAATTGGAATTTATAATTGAAACCAATTTTTTAAAAAAGGAAGCTCACAGCATAATTCTGGACCCAAATCCGGTCGTAAATTGAGGTCTACCTGTATAAAGTAACAATTAATACGATTGTGTGTGCAAGAGCTAAAATCCTTCTAGTCCAAGAAGTGGATCTAAACAAATCAGCCAATTAATTAATGGGATCTCCATTAAAGCACTAAACTCTCTGGGGGAGTTGCAGGAAGCATGAGGAAGAGCTGCTTCTGTCCTAGGCAGGGTGGATAAAAATCAATGATTTTTTTTAAAAAATCAAAAAAAATCAGACTTTTTTGATTGAAATCGGATTTTTTGGATTTTTATCGAATTTATTTTAATAAAAAACTTTTGGGGTAAAAAATCTATCGTAAGATAGTTTTCTATTTAAGATACATAAATAATTTAGTTTATTCAGCATGACATGGAGCTTAGTTATGTAGCATGAGGCTGTATATTCTGCAACACTGGGACTATCGGTGAGTCAACAGTGGGTCAAAGAAGTAGCAGAGATGACAGTTGCTCTTTAAAATTGTGATTTAAATCAACCTGATTTAAATCAAATCCACTCTGGTCCTAATTAAATGAGACTGTTGTTTCTTCTCTGCCAAAATCAGCCAGGGCTTGTGTGAATCTTAAGTCTAGATCAGCTACTGATGGTTGATCTGCATTGAGAAGCTTGGCCAAAGCTCTGCCTTTAATCCCCTTTTTACAGTAATCATCAGACAGAACACCTGTGCAAGCTTTTGTGAGAGGCGATCCCAAAAACTTCTGAAGTGTTGAGATGTTTTTGTTCCCCGTGTCCTTACACTGCTCATTAGTGAACCGGCAGCCTGAGTTTGGAATCAGATCTGACACGGTGAAAATGATAAACAGGAGCAGATGCAGAATTGAAAACAAAATGCGTGTGGATAGATTTCTCTTCTCTTCTTCTCTCTTCTGTCTTCCCCCTCCCCCAGCATTCTCATGGGACACACTTTGCAGTGGCATAACTGAAATCTACTACAGGTAGAATAACAGAATAGGAAGGAACCTTGTAGGACTTATAGTCCAACCTCCTGCTCAAGCAGGAAACCCTATACCAGTGATGGCTAACCTTTTTGCCATCGCGTGCCAAAAGCCGGGGGGGGGGGAAAGGGGAGGTGTCGAGCACACGCGTGCCTACACCCATAATTCAATGTACCCCTCCCCCGTTCATGCACGTGTGACCCCCCCCATGCTCCCCCCGCTTTTGGCATGCGATGGCACTGTGGGCCCAGTAGGCTGTTTTTTGCCCTCCCCAGGCTCCAGAGGCTTCCTAGGAGCCTGGGGAGGGCAAAAACAGCCTTCCCCACCCAGCCGGAGGCCAGAAACGGCCCGTTTCCTCATTTCTGGTGGGCCCGAAAATCAGTTGGCTGGCGTACGCATGCACGCTGGAGCTGAGCTAGGGCAACGCTCTTCGTACCCTCTGGAGCCGACCTTCGTACCTTCTGCCGTGAACTTAAGACCTGGCTGTTTAAACGCCGTAGCCAGGACTGATGGGGACTGTTTTAAATTGGTTTTTAGTCTGTTTTAGTCTGTTTTAATTTGTATTTATTGGGATTGTTTCGTTGATGTGAGCCGCCCTGAGTCCTTGGAGAGAGGGTGGCATATAAATCCAGTAAATAATAATAATAATAATAACGCTCACATGCCCAAGATATGGCTCTGCGTGCCACCTGTGGCACGCATGCCATAGGTTTGCCATCACGGCCCTATACCATTTCAAACAAATGGTTATCCAATCTCTTCTTAAAAACCTCCAGTGTTGGAGCATCCACAACTTCTGGAAGCAAGTCTTTTCCACTGATTAGTCCTTGAATTACCACCGCAGTTTCTGTTGCTAACCAAGACAACTGTTAAGTGAGTTTTGGCCCATTTTATGACCTTCCTTGCCACAGTCGTTTAAATGAATCAGTGCAGTTCTTAAGTTAGTAACACGGTTGTTAAGTGAATCTGGCTTCCCCACTGACTTTGCTTCTCAGAAGGTCGCAAAAGGGGATCACATGACCCTGGGACACTGCCACCGTCATAAATATGAGCCACTTGCCAGGCGTCTGAATTTTGATCACTTGACTATTGGGACGCTGCAATGGTTGTAAGTGTGAAAAAACGATCAAACGTCACTTCTTTCAATGCCGTTGTATTTCAAATGGTGACTAAGCAAACTGTTGTAACTCGAAGATTACCTGTATATACCTGCACCATGCATCTGTTCTTATGATAAGAGGAAGGAAGGGACATCAGCGCTGGAGAAACTGGTTTAGTAGCACTCCAGATGTTTATAACATTTAAATCTGTGCTTAGATTGGATTTCTCTGATAAATACTATTGGGAATATGCCTCTCCCTCCCTCCCTCCCTCCCTTTCTCCCCCACAGTGGTGAAATGTAAAATTTGTTGCTACCGGTTCTGTGGGCATGGCTTAGTGGTGGGGGGTCATGTGACTGGGTAGGCGTGGCCAACTTTTTTTTTTTTTTTACTTTTTAAAGCATTTTTAACTACCTAATCGCCAGAACCGGTAGTACAAAAATGCTTTAAAAACATTAAAAAAAAAAAAAGGTTCCGATGATCACAGCTGTGCTACGCGATCGACGGAACCTTTTTTTAAAAAAACTTTTTTTAAAGCATTTTTTTTATTACTGGTTCGCCTGAACTGATAGTTTTTATCAATACTGATTCGCCCGAACCGAGCGAACTGGTAGCAATTCACCCCTGTATGTATATATGTGTATATAAGTGTGTGTGTGTGTATGTATATGTGTGTGTGTGTGTGTGTGTGTGTGTGTGTATATATATATATATAGTGTATATGTGTGTATGCATCCATCTTTTAGATTACAGGGAAGGACCATTTCTATAGGGGCCTGCCTTTTGATTTAGCTTTTCAGTCTTCTGTCGATGGGGAAACCTGAAAGAGGCTGTGTGTGTGTGTGTGTGTGTGTGTGTGTGTGTGTGTGTGTATTTGTACTCTCTGGCTTCCACCTGCTTGTATCTGAGATTCAATTTCAGGGGCTCACCCAAGTTCTGTAAATTAAAGCATCCGTAACACGCTGGGGGTTTTCCCAGCCGGTGAAGCAGCCAGGCAGCGATTAATTCTACAAGTTGCAAATTGGCGTAGGTAGCTGAGAAGGGAAGCTTGCACAGGGCAGGTGAGATCATCTAGTAATCTCCTTTAATGCCTGGTAAGTGCCTTTTCCTTTTATAGGTTTGCTCCCGTTCTGGCAGGACACCTGCTCTCTCTCTCTCTCTCTCTCAGCTGCTAAGAAGCTGACTAATCAACTCAAAAAATCTGCTTGGCCACTCAAAATGTGAGCTTGTTTCTTAAGTAGGGAGAAGCATTATTTTGAGGATGGCGCAGAAGAAGTTTAAAAATACAGGTGGTCCTTGACTTACAACCATTTGTTTAATGGCCGTTCAAAGTTCCAAAGGCACTGATAAAATGACTTAACGGCCATTTTTCACACTTATGTCCGTTGCAGCATCCCCACAGTCACCCGATCAAAATTTAGATGCTTGGCAACTGATTCATATTTATGCAGTGTCCCGGGGATCACTTGAATCCCCGTCTGATGAGCAAAGTCCATGGGGAATGCCAGATTCACTTTACAACCGTGTTACTAACTTAACAACTTGCAGTGATTCACTTAGCAACCATGGCAAGAAATGTCATAAAATGGGGCAAAATTCATCTGACTTAGCAATAGAAATTTTGAGTTTAAATTGTGGTTGCCAGTTTAGTTGCCAGTCAGGATTTAGGATGGAAAGGAGACAGGTGTGCATCTAAACAGCTGAAAACCCAGAATCGGAGTTTGTAGATGAAAAAGTACAAATTAGCTTGTGGTGCCCAAAGGAAACTGGTCTGGTCCAAAGGGACAATTCCAATACTTTTAGAGTCCCCTATGGGATAAATTTACCACCTGCTGTTTATACTTTCAGTATAATTTTGTCATTTAATAATCGGAGGAGGTTTCAGCTTTTGAAGTCGCCGTCCTTGGCTGCAGGTATTCAAAGAGAAGCTTACAAAATACTGATCACTTTCAAAGGGAGCAGAGCAAAAGGCTTATTTGCAGGCTAATCTCATAATTTGACCCTAGGTGGTGTAAGAAAACATTAGGCTGAGTCAGACCTGCCATAAGGAATGAACACAGGTAGTCCTCGGCTTACGACTACAATCTAGCCCAAAATTTCTGTCATTAAGGGAAGAGATTGGTTGAGTGAATTTTGCCCCATTTTACAACCTTCCTTGCCACAGTTGTTAAGTGAATCACTGCAAGTTGACAAGTGAGTGACCTGGTTATTAACTGAATCTGGCTTCCCCATTGACCGCTTGTATGAAGGTCGCAAAAGGGGATCACGTGATCTTGGGACACAGTAATGGTCATAAATATGAACCAGTTGCCAAGCATCTCAATTTTGATCACGTGATCCTGGGGATGTTGCAAAGGTTGTAACTTTGAATGGTCACTAAACGAGCTGTTGTAGGTCGAGTACTACCTATACTCGCTTCCTAAGTGATGGCTGGTCATTTCATTCACTGTAGCTAGCTTCTGGTTTGCTTAATGTGACTTGGCCATTTATTTAAATACAAGACTGGGTTTTAATGATCCATCAGTGGAATAAAACTCTCAAAAATCAAAATGTTCCCCCTCATAAAGGTGACACTTGTGTTCCTGAGTGGGTTCGCATCAGGGGTGAAATGCTCCCGGTTCCCGGTAGCAATGGAGGCGGGTGGTTCGGGTGGTAGCAAAAATCCCTGCCCACCCCCACCCCCAATACCCAGCTGAGCCACACAATCATCAGAGGCTTTTTTTTTTTTACTTTTAAAAGCATTTTTTAAAATGCTTTTAAAAGTAAAAAAAAGCTTCTGATGATCACGCGGCGATCAGAGGTTCTTCAGAGGTTGTAGAAAAAATGCTTTTAAAAACCTCTGATGATCCCAGCTGAGTTGCCTGATCGGCAGAGGCTTTATTTCTTTTAAAAGCCTCTGACGATCCAAGCTGAGTTGCCTGATCGTCAGAGGCATTTAAAAGAAAAAAAGCCTCTGCTGATCAGGCAACTCAGCTGGGATCGTCAGTCTTTTGAAAGCATTTTTAAACAACCTCTTCGCCAGAGGTTGTAGAAAAAATGGTTTTAAAAGTAAAAAAAAAAAAAGCCACACCCACCCAGTCACATTACCCCCACCACCACCAAGCCACAGAACCGGTAGTAACAAATTTTAGATTTCACCACTGGTTCACACATGCTTTTGCTGTAAAACCCAGGTTTTAATTTCAAGATGTCAAATACACAACAATTAAAAATACTTTGAAATCCATTTCTGGTCTCCTCTTTCTGTTGAGAAATAATTTATTGCGTCTATTTGATTTATCTAGAGAGCAAACCAAACTGTATGGAAATAACAGTTTGTTTAGTGGAGGATTAAAAAAAAAAAGGTACAGGAAAATCAGGAAAGGGCAGCAACAATTTAATGATATACCTTATTATTTAATGTATAACTTTCAAAGGAAGTCTAATAAGATTCCTAAGAGATAAGAATTCAAGAGCCAAACTGAATTTTGGCACTCGGAGCCATCCGGATAGAGCACTGAAAAGTAACACAACATTTCCCTTTGTGCAAATTTGGCACAAGATCCAGGCGCCTTTGCAGATTGTCCTCTCTTTTAATGTTAAAAGTTGTGAGAAGCCGCGCAGGGCATTGTGTGTTTAGGACGCTGGCATAACAGCACCATTCTTTTATCCTGGTTTGTTTTGTTTCATTCTTCTTTCCACAGACTCCCTTTCCCTCTTTTCTGGAGTTTTAGAACTTCGGAAAGCTTTCTGTCTCCATAATTGTAATTGAAGGCTGTCAATCAGAGGCCTCTTGCCATGGAGACTAGGCAAGGATTAAGCTATTCTATTTCCTTGTCTGCTGTTCTCCTTGTCCTGGAGAGAGAGAGACAGATAGTAACAGATTAACACAGTTGGACGGGGCCTTATAGGTCATCTAGTCCAACCCCCCACTCAAGCAGGAGACCCTACACCATTTCTGACAAATGGCAGTCCAGTCTTTTCTTGAAAGTTTCAAGTGATGAAGCTCCCACAACTTCCGAAGGCGACTTCTGTTCCATGGGTTGATTGTTCTCACTGTCAGAAAGTTCCTCCTCATTTCTAGGTTGAATCTCTCCTTGATCAGTTTCCATCCATTATTCCTTGTCTGGCCTTCAGATGCTTTGGAAGATAGCTTGACCTCCCTCCTCTCTGTGGCAGCCCCTCATATATTAGAAGATGGCTATCATGTCCCCTCTGGTCTTCAGTAGTCTAGCCATGCCCAGTTCCTGTAACCGTTCTTCATATGTTTTAGTCTCCAGTCCCCTCATCATCTTGGTTACTCTTCTCTGCACTTTTTCTAGAGTCTCAACATCTTTTTTATAGTGTGGTGACCAAAACTGGATGCAGTACTCTAGGTGTGGTCCTACTAAGGCTTTATAGAATGGTGTTGGTGCCTCACTTGATCTTGATTGTATCCCTCTCTTAATGCAATTTAGGATTAATAAATACTAATAATTTAAAAAAGACTTCATAAATCAATCTAGGTAGTCGCTATACAGGTAGTCCTCGATTTACGACCACAGCCAAGCCCAAAATGTCTGTTGGTAGGCTAAGCAAAACATTCCTTAAGTGAGTTTTGCCCCTGTTTTACAGCCTTACTTGCTGCAGCTGTTAAGCTAGCAACCCAGGGGTTAAGTGAATCTGGCTTCCCAGTTAACTTTGCTTGTCAGAAGTTTGCAAGAGCGGATCACATGACCTTGGGACGCTGCAACTGTCATCAATACATGCCGATTGCCAAAGGTTTGAACTTCGATCACATGACCATACGGATGCTGTAACAGTTGTAAGTGTGAAAAATGAACATAAGCAGTGGTGAAATCCAATTTTTTTTACTACTGGTTCTGTGGGCGTGGCTTGGTAGGTGTGGTATGGCTTAGTGGGTGTGGCTTGGTGGGCGTGGCAGGGGAAGAATACTGCAACATCTCCATTCCCACCCGACTCCAGCGGCGGATACTGCAAAATCCCCATTCCCTCCCACTACTGGGGGAAGGATATTGCAAAATCCCCATTCCCACCCCACTCTGGGGCCAGCCAGACGTGGTATTTGCCGGTTCTCCGAACTACTCAAAATTTCCACTATCAGTTCTCCAGAACCTGTCAGAACCTGCTGGATTTCACCCCTGGACATAAGTTATTTTTTTTCAGTGGCATCGTAGCTTCGAACGGTCACTAAATCAACTGTTGTAAGTCGAGAACTACCTGCACTGTATTGTAGTATTTTTCAGATTTAATAGCTTTAAAATTTATGTGTTTATCTCTTTAAAATGTATGGATAGCCCTCATGGAGCCGTGGAGGCACAGTGGTTAGGATGCAGTATTGCAGACTTAATTCTGCCGACTGCCAGCAGTTCGATCCCGACCGGCTCAAGGTTGACTCAGCCTTCCATCCTTCTGAGATCGGTAAAATGAGGACCCAGATTGTTGGGGGCGATATGCTGACTCTGTAAACCGTTCAGAGAGGGCTGTAAAGCACTGTGAAGCAGTATATAAGTCTTAGTGCTATTGCTATTCAACTCCCAGAATTCCCCAGGCAGCCAAATAAAAATACATCATCTTCACCGTCTCTGGCACTCTCATGCTAAATTTGGAAGTTCCTTTTACCATATTTTTGGAGTATAAAACACACCTTTTCCCCCCCAAAAAGAGGGTGAAAATCTGGGTGCGTCTTATACTCCGAATGTAGCCCCGCCTGGCTTCTCAAAGGGAGGTTTCAGAAGCTGAAAAAAACATCAGAAATGAAGTTTCAGAAAAGGAGCCCCCAAACAGAGCTTCAGAAAAGAACCCCCCAAACAAAGCTTCAAAGGCTTTTTTTCTGAAGCTGTTTCAGAGGCTTTCAGAGGCAGAAAAAAGCATCAGAAACGAAGCTTCAGAAAAGAAGCCCCCAAACAGAGTTTCAGAAATAAAGCTCCCAAACAGAGCTTCAGAGGCTTTTTTTCTGAAGCTCTGTTTCGGAGGCTTTCAGAGGCAGGAAAAAAAGTTTTTTCTGAAACAGAGTTTCAGAAGTTTCAGAGGCAGGAAAAAAAAAGCAAAAAAAAAAAGCAAGGCACAGAGCTCAGAACCAAGGAACTTGTTGCTAAAATTCAGCTCTGGGAAGAGCTGATTGGGGGTATTCCAGGAGGCTGATCCACCTGCCAATCAGCTTTTTTCTTATTTTCCTCCCTCAAAACTAAGGTGCGTCTTATACTCCGAAAAATACGGTATGTAGCAAAGGCGAACAAAAGTGATTGCCAGGCACAATATTGTCAACACACATACCTTGAATCTGGATGTAGTCCATATAATGCAGACTTGTGGACTTCAACTCCCAGAATTCCCCAGCTTATAGTTGCCAAATTTGAAAAACACTGCTGTATTGGAACAGGATGAAAACAATTCCCCCTCCATTTGAAGATGCACACTGACCAACTCTGCAACCAGGCCGCTGAAAGTCCTTGGCTGCATTCACACAGCTTGCAAAGTCTCATTGGTGTTAATGTTTTTGAGGGTTTTTATGATTTAGCCTAACAGGTCAACCCGGTCTGTTTATGTTCAGTGAATCATGCGCATCTCAGAATGGGATTATTGAGCTATCAGATCAAACATGCCATGTGAACATGGATATTGAGGGGCGAAGGTGATGAGTACAGGTAGGGTTGTGGCCCGTCAGCGGCCTGTGCAGATTGTAGCTGATTCTGACAGCGAGGAGGCTGGTGTGCTGCACCAGCAGCCTGTGCAGCTGGCACTCGAGTCAGACAATGAGGAGGCTGGAGAAGATGTGGTGCCAGAGGTAGGGATTCACCAGGGCCTTCAGAACCTCCAGAAGCTCCTTTAAGTGAAGAGGACAAAGAGGAGGAGCCTCTTCTTGATGCACGAGCGCGCAGAGCTGCCAAAAGGCAGGAGTGGCTCCTCAGGAGGAGGCCTCCTCGAGAGTAAGGCTTGGAGCTAATTGACCACTCTCTTAGCCTATTTAAGGAGGAACGCCGACTGAAACAAGTTGCAGGGAACAACTTTAGTTCACTCTACTTCGCTTCTGGATTCTCTGCAAAATTGCTTCTGGGCTTTCTGCCAACCTTAGTAAGATTGTGATTACTTTATCTTTGGTTTCTTGTAGGCTATTAAGAAAGTTTATTAACAGCCTTTGTTTTGAAAAAGACTGAGTTATTTTAGTAAATTAAATTTTATACAAACTTTGTGTGTGCTGTATTCTTTGGGGTCCGTAGCTGGGACAGAACAGGTAGTTTTTGGCTTACAACCATTCATTTAGGGACCTTTCGGAAAAAGTGACTTACAACTAGTCCTCGTACTTAATAACCATCGCCCCCTCCGCATGGTCACATGATCAAAACCAGCATGTATTTTTGACCATCATTGGCATCTCAGGGTCATGTGTGACCTTCCCAACCGGCTTTGACAAGCAAAGTCAATGGGACAACTCAGATTAGCTTAAAACTTATTCGATTCGTTTAGCAACCGTGGTTAAAAAAAAAAAGATTGTAAATTGGGCACAACTCACTTAACAACTGTCTCGCTTAGTAACAGAGGTTCCGGACACAGTTGTGTTTGTAAGTCAAGGACTACCTCTGTTAGGCTATATTAGCCAAGTTAAAGGGCTTGCAGGCATTACAAAATAGAATCTGTAACCCATAATATAATTATAGTATCCGTGATCAAGACTAATTTTGGTTCATGCGAATGCGTTATGCACACAACTTCTATGCCCTTTTAAATTTTCAGTGTTTGTTTTTTTAAAGTCACTGTTCTATGATTGCTGCCATGTGTAACTTTTTCAAATATATACTACTTTTTAAAAATCCGACTTTTCCCTGTTGCTTGCATTTTTCCAACTAATTTCTCCCAATGCAGTTTTGCCTTGCCTAATGTATTCTTTTGAAGCCGTTGCTAAAAGACTATGAATCATACATAAGGCTCATTCGTTCTGGCATATCACAAAATTCAGCTCAAATATATGTGTGTGTGTTTTTGTGTGTGTGTGTGTTGGTTTCCTTTGGCATTCCTGCATTCGGCAACTTCTTAAATATTTCCAGCAACGGTGACCTGGGAATTTGGTTTTCTAAATTATACCTCAACAGTCGGAAGTCTGCCTACCTCCTACGCCTGTAATACTCAGTGGGTATGTGTTAGTAGTAATTTAGGAGGAGCTCAGGAAAATTGTGTGTACTGCAGAATGCAAAATTGGAACTGGATAGGATGCTAACTTCTTTCAGAAGTTGCTAGTCCTTAGGCTTCCACTTAAATGTTTGGAATGATAAGACGAATCTCAAGTCCATATCAACAGAAGATGCCAATGGAATCAAGAGGTTTAGTGCCCTCTGGAGTAGATTTTTCTAGCCAGATGTTTCATAGGCTTGTAGGAATACTATCCCTGGAATTTCCAATCGGCTGTTTTGGCCCGCCAGCGGTCTGCACGGATCGTGGCTGATCCCGACGACAAGGAGGCTGGTGTGGTGTCACGCCAGCAGTCTGGGCAGCCGGCGCTCACGTCAGACAGCGAGGAGGCTGAAGAGGATGTGGTGCCAGAGGCAGAGACTCAGCCAGGGCCTTCAGAACCTCCAGAGGCTCCTTCAAGTGGAGAGAGTGAAGTGGAGGAGCCTCTCCTCAATGCTCGAGCACGCAAGGCTGCCAAAAGGCAGGAGTGGCTACTCAGGAGGAGGAGGAGGTCTCCCCAAGAGTAAGGCTTGAGGATATTTGGCCACTCCCTTAGCCTATTTAAGTCGCATGCGGTTAGTAAGTTTCTTGCTGGAAACAACTTGTAATTATCATCAGAGCATTTTTGGAAAAGTCTTACCGTATTTTGTTTTCTGGGCTAGTTGCCAACCTTTGCCGGACTTTGGTTTATTCTTGCTACTTAATAAATTTGATAAGGACTGTTTGGTGTGTGTCAATATCCTCGGAAATCCGGAGCTGGGCCAGAACATCGGCACGGGGTCCAAGTAGATACTATTAGAACATGGTACCGTTTTATTTTTATTGATACAAGGAGTCAAGCTCAGCACTGATGGTGGGAGGGGATGGGGATATGTCAGAATTTCATATTGGTGTTGTAAATCAAGGGCTGCCTGTACTTCATTTATGGATGTTACCCCATCTATTGTATGCAAAACCTTTAAGCCATCTCTACTCTCCTGGGAGTGAGGTCCCTAGGGTAACAGCTGGATGAAACTGGGAAGAAACAACATTCGTGGCACCCAGTTGTCCCAGAAGCAGCTGCAGAGGTAAAGATGGTAACTTGAAAAGGAAAGAAAAATGTGTTCATTTTTCAAGTGCAAAGTTTGGCAAAGATGTTTTGCAGTCACAGAAAGACTTCTCCCTCCCCCCCCCCCTTTTTTATTTCCTCGGAGGAAGGAAGTTTCTCATACAGTTGACAGGACCCCCTGATGTTTTAACACTCTGGAATCTTTTTTTTTTTTTTAAAAAGAAGCAGAAATCACAGTCCAGACAGGAAGTGATTAGGAGATGAATAAAGATTTTAAAAGAGACTTGGGGTCAAGATGAGGATGGAAGGCTGGCTGCCTGCCTTCAGATGATTTGCAAGAGAAGAGAAGGGGCGGAATAATGAATTTAGGAGTTTTGGGATGCAGCCCGTGGGAAAAATAAGGAGGTTTCCTTCTTTATTTTCCCAGCTCTTTTAGGGGGCTGCGACAGTAGGAAATTATCTCTCTTCCCCTCTTTGATTTTTATGGTTTCCTCATTTTACAAATGCAAAAGCTGTAGCTATATCCATTTTACCTTGGAGTGTCCTTTTTATTCTAATTGCAAACTGCAGAAACAGGAGTCATCTCGCCTGTTGCAAAGCTAAGCTCTTTTTGTAATTGGGCTTTTTAAAAAACCTGTTTTTATTTTATTCAAAACAAAGTTAAAATATAAAATACTGTTGGAAGAAATGTCCTTCTGGGTTCAGTTCCAAGTGGGACTGAAGACACTGGAAATATGGAGACTGCTTGGAAAGATGGTTTAATGGTGGACAGGACCACATACGGTTTTGAGGTCCTAGGCAAAAAAGCACATGGGTGAGAGGGAGAGAGAGAGAGAGAGAGATTTATATCCTCTGTTGGGCTTTGAATTTGAGATTGTGTTCTGATTGGTTGTCAGACTCCCATAGGGCCATGCAGGGGTAACTTTGTAGGTTGTCTTTTGAGTCCCAGGCTTGGTTGACTCTTGCTGGGTGATGATGTAGTGAAAGGGCTTTGGGCAATTCCTACTATGGCTCTGCCTGAAGGAGGTAGATCCTTGTTATGTAGAATAGACTGGCCCAGGCCTTAATGGCCCATTGACAAAGGTGGGGGAGGGTTGAGTTTCTGCCTCCCTTTTAGGGGAAATATTCTGCCCTTTTAATATTTCGTGATTGCAACTGGCTTTTATTTATTTATTATTTATTTATTGATAAGTTTTATCAATAAGTTTTAAATTACTGATAAGTAATTTATTAATCTAGGTTTGTCCCACTTTCCTTCCTCCAAAGCCAAACCTTTGGCGACAAAATACAGGTAGTCCTTGACTTACAAAAATTCATTTAGGAACCATTCAAAGTTATGGCTGCCCTGTAAAAAATAACTTACTTACGACCGTTGCAGCATTCCCCATGATCATGTGATCAAAATTCAGAGACTTGGCAACTGACTCATATATATGACGGTTGTTGTGTCCCGGGGTCATGTGAACCCCTTTTGCAACCGTCTGACAAGCAAAGTCAATGGGGAATCCTGATTCACTTAACAACTGTGTTAAAAACTTAGCTGCAGTGATTCACTTAACAACAATGGCAAGAAATGATTGTGAAGTGGGGCCAAATTCATTTAACGAAGGTTTCACTTAGCAACAGAAATTTTGGTGTGCTCGTTGTTAAGTGAATCTGGCTTTCTCATGGACTTTGGGAAGGTCGCAAAAGGGGATCACATGACCCCCGGGACACTGTCATAAATATGAACTAGTTGCCGAGCATCTGAATTTGATCACATGACCCTGGGGATGTTGCAACGGTGATAAAGTGTGAAAACCAGTGATAAGTCACTATTTTCAGTGTAACTTCAAACAGTCACTAAGCGAACTGTTGTAAATCCAGGACTACTTGCAACATCTTTAATTAAATAAGCTTTGGGGAAGCTCCTATAACAGTGATGGATAACCTTTTTGCCATCGCGTGCCAAAGGCGGGGGGAGTGTGGGGACCAGTGGTGGGTTGCTCCCGGTTCGCACCGGTTCACAAGAACCGGTAGTAAAAATTTGTAGTAGTTCGGAGAACCGGTAATAACATTGACTGGCCACGCCCCCGAACCGGTCCCCGGCCCGGTTGCCGCTCTCTTACCCTGCCCACCTCATCAGAGGCTTTTTTTTTTTTTAACTTTTAAAAGCATTTTTTCCTACAACCTCTTCGGCCAAAAAAATGCTTTTAAAAGTAAAAAAAAAAAGCCTCTGAGGATCGCACGGCTCAGCTGGGATTGTTAGAGGCTTCTAAAAGCATTTTTTTCAGCAACCTCTTAAGGTTTTTAAGTAAAAAAAAAGAAGTTGGCCATGCCCACCCAGTCACATTACCCCCACCAAGGCACGCCCACAAAATAAGCCACGCCCAAAGAACCACTGGTAAAAAATTTTAGAACCCACCACTGGTGGGGATGTGCCCACACCCATAATTATATGTGCCCCGCCCCCCGCACACACGCGCATGACTCTCCCGCGCTCCCCCCACGTTTGGCACACGATGGCCCGGTGGGCCCGATAGGTCCATTTTTTGCTCTCCCCAGGCTCCAGAGCCTCTCTAGGAGCCTGAGGAGGGCGAAAACGGCCTTCTCCACCCCCCAGAGGTTCTCTGGGGGCTGGAAACGAGTCTGTTTCCATACTTCTGATGGGTCCAGAAGACCCAAAAATCAGCTGGCCAGTGCGCGCATGCACTGAGCTCGTGTGTCCACCGATATGGCTCCGTGTGCCACCTGTGGCACACGTGCCATAGGTTCGCCATCACGGTCCTATAACTTCCACCAGTTAATTGTTTTCACTGTTAGGAAATTTCTCCTTAATTCCAGGTTGTTTCTGTCTTGGATTAGTTTGTATTCACCAAGGGCCTTTGTTCTTCTAATTTTTTTTTCAACAGATTTTGAACTTTACTGCTCTAGCTGAATCTTAGCACAGTCTCGCTTCAAAAAATGTATGAATAGAGTTGTAGGTGATTCAGGCTAGTCTACATGTGAGAATGGAGATTCCTTGTGTATCAGCGTTAGTCTACCGAGCTTCCCTGGGTAAGAGAGGTTAGAATTTCAGTTAAAATCCTGAAGTTCGCTATGCACACACAGCCTTTCACCAGGCATGTTAAATGATGATCAGAATACTGGCAGTCCTTGACTTACGACCATAATTGAGTCCAACATTTCTGTTGTTAAGTAAGACATTTGTTAAAGTGAGTTTATTAAGTGGCTTCCCCATTGATTTTGCTTGTCAAAAGGTTGCAAAAGGGGATCACATGACCTTGGGACATAGAAATGATTGTAAGTATGAACCAGTTGCCAAGTATCTGAATTTTGATCACACGGTCATGGTGCTAGGTCATAAATGTGAAAAATGGTCATAAGTCACTTTTTTTCAATGCCGTTGTAACTTTGAAAAGTCACTAAATGTACGTAAGTCGAGGATTACCTGCAGTGGTGTTATTTCTTTACATTATGACCAGTGAGAATAGAATTTGGACTTTCAGATTGGGGGAAGACATGAAAAAAGGATTTTGAATGGAGTTTTTTTATATCCAGGAGGAGAATAAGAACAGGCAAGAAAACCAGAAAACACCCCACCTCTCACCCCACAATCCAGAGGTGGGTTTCAGCAGGTTCTGACCAGTTCTGGAGAACCGGTAGCGGAAATTTTGAGTAGTTCAGAGAACCGGTAGTAAAAATTCTGACTGGCCCCACCCCCATCTAATCTCTGCTTCCCAAATCCCAGCTGATCGGGAGGAAATGGGGATTTTGCAGTAACTTTCCCCTGGATTGGGGAGGGAATGGAGATTTTACAGTATCCTTTCCCTGCCATGCCCACCAAGTCACGCCCACAGAACTGGTAGTAAAAATTTTGAAACCCACCACTACCACAATCATGTTACATGAAGTTAGGGAAAATCACGGTTATCAGCTACAAGCTCACATTCAGTTTTCACAAACAGTGCAGCTCACAGTTTAGGACAGGTAATCCTTGCCTTACAACTGGTTGCTTAGCAACTGTGAGAAGTTATGATGGCTCCCCCAAAAGATACTTAACAATCCGATTCTGGAGTTCTTGATGGCCACACACACACACACACACACACACACACATACACACACACTTTCTCACACACCATGGTCACGTGATCCATTTTGGGCTCTTGGCAACTGGCTCCCCTTTTATAGCTGGTTGCAGCATTCCGCAGTCATGTGACACAATTTACATTTTTTTTTTGGTCACTTCTTGCAAAAACGCCCATAGGAATAAGCTGATTTTTTTAATAACCTGTATGCGCTTAATGACAATGGTATTTGCTGTGTGACCACCATAAAAACAATTATACAATCGTGTTTTGTCACATGGATGTCTTGACTTATGACTGTAATGTCTTAACGATGACATTTCTGGGCTCCAATATGGTTTTAAGTCAAGGATTCTCTAGAGTCCCAGGAAGCATAGCCAGTAGATAGGAATTCTGGGAGTTGTAGTCCCAAGACCTCTAGAGTGGTACAGAATGAAGATGTTGGATGAGCACTGGAGAGATCAGCCAATAAATCCATCCTTATCCCTAAAAGTTGGGCCAGCCATTTTGCTTCAGTTCAGGCTACCTTACACAGGATAATTGGGAATCAAAATGGAAGCAGGAATGTTAATCCTTTGAGCTCTTGGAGAAAAACCTAGGTATAAATCTAGCAGCCAAGCAAATAAGTGCAATTCGGGAAGGTTTGTTTTTAGCTATCCATATTGTGATTGAAGTAGATGTGTCAAATCTGGTTTTTTTTCCCCTCAGGGTTGCGTTTTACAGCCTTAAATTTATTCTGGCCACGTTCCACATCAGCATTTTAAAGTAATCAATATTTTTACCAATGTATGCATTTTGGTAAGCACTTTTTATTTATAAAGCAAATTTAGGGTAGAGGTGACTGGGTGGATGAATACTTCTAGGAAGTGCAAATTTAAATCAGTTTGTATTAGATTGGCCACTCTGTCCAATTAATCAGTTCTTTCTCAATCCTGCTTTTAAACGGAAGTCTAAAGTTTGCTTTGCTTTGAATTTATTTTCTCTGCAAATTCACATATGCTGTGCCATTGGTAGTGCAAGCCTCATCATTTTGGGGCAGGTGGCAAAAAAAGTAGCAATAGCACTTAGACTTATATACCGCTTCACCATGCTTGTACAGTCCTCTCTAAGCAGTTTAGAGACTCAGCATAAAGCCCCCAACAATTTGGGTCCTCATTTTACCGACCTCAGAAGGATGGAAGGCTGAATCAACCTTGAACCGGCCAAGTACCATAAACTTGTCATCTTTCTCCTTCTGCATAATTTCAATATATAAAAGTTATATACCAGGCTGTCAAGCCTATGAAATGCCACCATGCCACCTGTGTTGAAGCTGAAGCATGAGAAAGTTTAGGGGGGGCCAAGGAAGGTTTTTGTATAATGCACGGGGTCAGTGGAGTTTGAACTCAGTCTCCTGGTAATTGGCCCAAAGTCACCCAGCCGACTTTCTTGTCTAGGGTGGGACTACAACTCACAGTCTCTTAGTGATTGGTCCCAAGTCACCCAGCCGATTTTTTCGTCTAGGGTGGGACTACAACTCACAGTCTCCTGGTGATTGGCCCCAGTCACCCAGCCGATTTTCTTGTCTAGGGTGGGACTATAACTCACAGTCTCCTGGTGATTGGCCCCAGTCACCCAGCCAACTTTCTTGTCTAGGGTGGGACTACAACTCACAGTCTCTTAGTGATTGGCCCCAAGTCACCCAGCCAATTTTCTTGTCTAGGGTGGGACTACAACTCACAGTCTCCTGGTGATTGGCCCCAGTCACCCAGCCGATTTTCTTGTCTAGGGTGGGACTATAACTCACAGTCTCTTAGTGATTGGTCCCAAGTCACCCAGCTGACTTTCTTGTCTAGGGTGGGACTACAACTCACAGTCCACTAGTGATTGGCCCCAAGTCATCCAGCCAACTTTCTTATCTAGGGTGGGACTATAACTCACAGTCTCCTAGTGATTGGCCCCAAGTCACCCAGCCGATTTTCTTGTCTAGGGTGGGACTATAACTCACAGTCTCCTGGTGATTGGCCCCAGTCACCCAGCCAACTTTCTTGTCTAGGGTGGGACTACAACTCACAGTCTCCTAGTGATTGGCCCCAAGTCACCCAGCTGACTTTTTTGTCTAGGGTGGGACTATAACTCACAGTCTCCTGGTGATTGGCCCCAGTCACCCAGCCTGTATATATGCCTAAAGTGGAACTAGAATTTGCTGTCTTCTGGTGATTGGGCCAAAGTCACCCAGCTGGATTTCATGCCTAAGGTTAGACTAGAACTCAGTCTTCTGGTGATTGGTCCCAAGTCACCCAGGTGTCTTTTATGCCTAAGGCAGGACTAGAACTCACAGTCTCCAGGTTTCCAGGCCAGCACCTTCACCACTACACCAAAGTGGTGGCTCCCTCTTGGTGTGTTGCATGAACCCGTCATCTGGGTTTTGCCAACTGCGACTTCCAGCTTTGCCCCGTTGTAAACCAGCTAGGTGGAACCGGCCAGCAAACCACAGTTAACGATACTTGTGGCTTTCTGCAGTGTGCGAACACAGCCTGTGTCAAGACAGACAAAGGCGACTTCATTGGCTGATCAAAATGGAAGCACCTTGTTCTTTGGCAACTTGGCATTTCCAAAATGTCATTTTGTGACTGGATTTATTGGCCGAGATCTTTCTGTTCCCAGCCTTCTGCGGTGCAGCCGTGTGCATAGGCCGTCAAAGAGCCCAGTCATTTCAGAGAAAGCAGAGTTTTTGTGTTTATTAAATGAAGTGGAGTCTCCCTTATCAACCTGATAGGCTTGGCGCCTTCCTTTCGCCCTTCAGAAGGCCCGCGATCAAAGGGACCGGCGGAAGGTTACCTGAGGCCTGCCTGACTCAACTCCCTGTGATAAACTCTGGCTCCTGCCCAGGAAGGTACACAAGAGTGTGGTTGTGTGTATTGGATGTGCAGCGGCAGAGAGGTGAACGCCCAGCCCTAGCGATGATCCAGAGATTAGGGGCTGGTGGTGAAAGCTGTTTAGCAGGCAGCCCAGTCTGCGGACATGGGTCAGGGATGGAGAACTGATAGGTCATATCTGTAGAGATTCTCAGTTATCCAGGTCACGGTTATCCAAAAGGTGCTTTTTCAGGAGACAACTGGACTTCCTTGGTTTTTTTTTTCTTTTTGAAGACGTTTCACTTCTCATCCAAAGAGCTTCTTCAGCTCTGACTGGATGGTGGGGAATGGAAGGATTTATATTCCTTGCAGACAGCTGGTCATTTGCATCCTTTTAGAGGGTGCTTGAAGCACTAGGAGGTTTATCTGTGTCCTCGGGGGTCAACTGGACTTCCTTGTTTTTCTTTATTCTTTTTCTTTTTCTTTTTTTTAAAAAAGGCTTTTATTAACAATACAAACTAAAAACAGTGGACATGGTGTGACATCTCCGGTTTAAACGTTTTCATCAAATTTTACCTTATAATTGATACACTTCCTTATCTCAATACAAGTTTACGCTAATTCTCACATTTCAAATATATATATTCTTTCATCTATGTAGATTACATCGATAGCCAATTCAATCGTATCTAACATAGAAAATTAACATTAAACACTTCTAAACACTTTACTCGTCAATAGTCTTTTATCCCAGGATTCCTTCTCCTGTCCAGCCAATAATAAAATGTGTTCCAGATTTCTTAATACTCTTGATTGATTCTTATCTTTAAGTTCCAAAGTCAGTCTGTCCATTTCCGCGCAAATTAATATTTTAGCTAACACTTCTTCTTCTGTGGAGGTCTCTTTATTTTTCCATTTTTGTGCAAAAGCCAATCTTGCTGCTGTTAGAATATGTAACATTAAGTAAATTGTACCCTTGTTGTATTTGCCCTCTATTTGTATTTGCCTGGGTCCTAAGCCCATGCGCTCCATGGCTTAGGACCCGGGTATTTACGAGACCGCCTTCTGCCACCGATAGCCTCCCACCGACCAGTACGCTCCCACAGAGAGTGGCTCCTCAGGGTGCCATCGGTCAAACAATGTCAACTGGCGGCCTCAAGGGAGAGAGCCTTTTCTGTAGGGGCACCTATCCTCTGGAATGAGCTGCCCCCGGAGATACGGCGGATCCCGGATCTTCGCACCTTTCGTCGTTCCCTAAAGACGTTTTTATTCCAGCAAGTCGGGCTGGCCTAACTCTTTTAAATTGTTTTAATTCTTAAATTGTTAATTATCGGTTTTAATATAGGGGTGTTTTAATTGTGGGCCAAATTAATTTAATTGGATTTTAATACTGTTTTTAAATTTTGTATTTTTGTGTTTTATCTGTTGGCTGTTCACCGCCCCGAGTCCTTCGGGAGAAGGGCGGTATATAAATATAAACAAATAAAATAAACAAATAAAATAAAATATAATGTCCAGTAAAAAGAATTCCGGTTTTGCTTCTATATTTTGCGTTAGTATGTCTTCTAACCGTTGTCTTATCTTGTTTTTCTTATTGAAGATGTTTTGCTTCTCATCCAAGAAGCTTCTTCAGCTAGGTCATGTGTGAGTGGTTCTAGAGCCAGGAAAGAGAGAAAGACAGGAAGGGAAGGTTCTGTCACATCTGGATTGGGGATTTTTCACAGGCTGCCCAAACAGAGATTCAACACTCTGGAATGAAAGCAACACCTTTGGAAAAGCCAGCCAGCTAGAGATCTTGGCATGTTATGGTCCATCTTACCTGCCAAGTATCCATTTGAGGAAGACTGTTTATGAACATTCATGAGTTGATCTCTTGTGTCTCTGTGTATCCCAGGATTGTGATATGGCAATGTGATGTGAGGAAGGAGCTAGCAGCAGGGAAATAAGAGGCAAAGGTTAAAGCAAGGGTTAAGGATAAGGAATAAACCAGATCCCGGAGATAAAAGCTCCCATGTAACACCTCTCCTGCGCGAGCTGCACTGGCTCCCGGTGGTCTTCCAAGTGCGCTTCAAGGTTTTGGTTACTACCTTTAAAGCGCTCCATGGCTTAGGACTTGGTTATCTACGGGACCGCCTGCTACTACCAATAGCCTCCCACCGGCCAGTACGCTCCCATAGAGAGGGGCTCCTCCGGGTGCCGTCGGCCAAACAGTGTCGGCTGGCGGCCCCCAGGGGGAGACCCTTCTCTGTGGGGGCACCTACGATCTGGAACGAGCTCCCCCCGGAGATATGGAGGATCCCGGATCTTCGCACCTTCCGTCGCGCGCTTAAAACGTTTTTATTTCATCAAGCTGGCCTGGCCTAAATCATCTCCTCTTTTAAATTTAAATTTTAAACGTAAATTTTTAATCTGTTTAATTAAGGGGTATTTTAAAATTCAGCCTAAATTATTTAATTTGTTTTAATTTATTTTAGATTTTGTATTTCCTGTGTTTTATCTTCTGGCTGTTCACCGCCCTGAGTCCTTCGGGAGAAGGGCGGTATAGAAATTTAATAAATAAATAAATAAATAAATAAATAAATAATAAAAACTGGAGGTAGGGCTGAGCCAGACTGAAGGAACAAGTAAGAATTTGGGATATGGAAAAGCCAATCCAAAGCCAGAGGTTTATTTCGAGAAGTTTGAACGTGCAATTCTTGAGTTTTACCTCACAAGGCAAGGAGATTAAATCCTAGAAGTCTGGACTAGCAATGCATGGATCAGTCTCAATTAGAAACATCTTGGTATCAAATTTGATTAGATGGGGACTGCATTATTTCTAATAGAATAACATTGTTTTTCTTCACCTGAGGCTGACCAGTGTTTTTCTGGAGGAAGCACTGTCCTTATCTGACTTACTTCCTGGGTGAGGTAAATTTCTATGGGTTGGGCCGATCGTAAACAGACATGTTTGTATATTTTGCAAATCAATAATCATTGATGTGGTGTTGAGGGCCCAGTGAAGTAGCGGGGGAAAAAAAATACTTTCCCAATCCCAGTGCATTGTGACCAAGCTTTTGAAATGTTGCAGTGCCTTTTCATATTATATATACAGTCATGTAGCTAGGCATGTACTTCACAAGGGCTAGAAACATGGTTATAAAAACATGCGCCAACAAACGGACATCCTGAGCTCCGCATTTGTTTATTCAGTCTGTTCAGAAGTTGTAAAGGCATATACAGAATCTCTTTTAACCGCATTCAGATGAAGTGATAGCATTCAGCAATATAAATTCCTGACATGATTACCGCTAATAATTTTTCTTTTCTGGTTTCCTTGAAAACTGCACTTTAGTCCTGCGTATCTTTCCTCCCCTCCCCCCCGCCCTTTATCCTGTGAATATAACATGTAGTTGTTTGATAATAAAGATCTGACCTTAAGGGGCAATAAAACATTGAATTCAGTATAGGAAATGATGCGATATTTGTATGTAGATATTTGTGCGTATGTCTGGGGGAGGGTGAATTTTGTGGTTTCTGTGTCGGTTGTAAAGTTACTCAAACATACATGTTTGCATATTTTACAAAGAGTAGAGGAGTGGAGTGGAGTGGAGTGGAGTGGAGTGGAGTGGAGTGGAGTGGAATGGAATGGAATGGAATGGAATGGAATGGAATAGAATAGAATAGAATAGAATAGAATAGAATAGAATAGAATAGAATAGAATAGAATAGAATAGAATAGAATAGAATAGAATAGAATAGAATAGAAGAGTTGGAAGGGACCTTAGAGGTCTTCTAGTCCAACCCCCTCTTTAGGCAGGAAACCCTAGACCACTTCAGACAAATGGTTATCCAACATCTTCTTAAAAACTTCCAGTACTGGAGCATTCACAGCTTCTTCTCCTGCCCTCAGGTACTTTGGAGAATAAGTTGACCCCCTTCTTCTTTGTGGCAGCCCCTGAGATATTGGAAGACTGCTATCATGTCACCCCTGGTCCTTCTTTTCATTTAAACTAGACGTACCCAGTTCCTGCAACCGTTCTTCATATATTTTAGCCTCCAGTCCCCTAATCCTCTTTGTTCTCTGCACTCTTTCTAGAGTCCCAACGTCTTTAATAAATAGCTATCAGTGTGGAATCAGTCAGAATCTCCAATAGCATTCAGATGAAACCATAGCATTCAGCCGTATAAAGGTCCTGACATTTATTACTGCTAATAATTTCTCTCCTCTGGTTTCCTTGAAAAATGCACTTTGCCTCCTCTGGTCTTTGGCTGCTCCTTTATCCAGTTATTGATACAATAAGTAATTTATATCTTTAACACCTGACATTTCCCACATGCACCCAGCAATTGCTCTGGACCTTTCAAAATGTTTCTGAGGCACCCTCAGTTGCATCGAAAACCCGTATCCTAATCGATCTGTCTCCAGGGGAAGAAAGTTCCCATCTTCAGAATATTTCCCTGGTTGCTCTTGCAAAGATTTGGAGCTGGCGGAAGAAAACCTGTGTTCACACTGGGGAAGAGTCTCTTGTGATATAAGATGGGCAGCTGCACAAATCTTTTAAATGAATAAATATTGTTCAATAGTTTTATTTTTTTTTTATTGTTTTATGGTTGTTTTATGGTTGCAGGCCTTATGGTTTGTTGTAAACCTCTCAGATGGGTGGCCATACAAATATTATAAATAAATAAATTTAGCTTATCTGATGTGAGAAAATCAAACTTTCTCCTTCTTCTCCTTCTCTTTGTCTCCTTCTCTTTATTGTTTATCTCCTCTTCCTTCCCCTTCTCGTTGTCTTAATTTCTCCTGCTTTTGTTTATCTTCTTCTCTTCATTGTCTGTCTTCTCCTTCTCTTTTTGATTGTCTGTCTCCTCCTCCTTCATTGTCTATCTTGTGCTCTTCATTGTCTATCTTCATCTCTTGACTGTCTATCTTCTCTTTCTCCTTCTCCGTTATCTGTCTTCTCCTTTTCATTGTTTATCTCCTCTTCCTCGTCTGTCTTCTCCTCTTCTTGATTGTCTATCTTGTTCTCTTCCTCATCTTCATTATCTGTCTTCTTCTCTTGATTGTCAATCTCCTCTTCTTGATAGTCTATCTCTTTCTCCTCCTTTTCATTGTCTTATCTTCTCCTCTTCTTGATTGTCTATCTTGTTCTCTTTCTCCTTTTCATTATTTGTCTTCTTCTCTTCATTGATTATCTTCTCTTCTTCTTGATTGTCTATCTTCTCCTCCTTCCTCTTCTCCTTTTCATTGTTTATCTCCTCCTCCTCTTCTTGTCTATCTTCTCCTCCTTCCCCTTCTCATTGTCTGTCTTCTCCTTTTTCTCCTCCTTCCTTATAGTCTATCTTCTTCCCTTGCACCCCCCCTGCCACTTTTATAAAGCTAAATGCTGGCTCTTCCTCTGTCAGAAGTCACTTGCTACGGAAGTTTCAAACAGTTTTGGTAATGGAGCAATCTCACATAGCTAAATTCTGCCCCAGAGAGATAAGTTCTTTTTCCCTCTTGATCCTTCTTTTACGCTCGAAGCAAAATGGTTTAACCACCAAAGTGGTCTCTTCCAAACCCAAGTTGTCCCTTTCCATTATTGGGTTCACTTGCCTTGCCCACATATAGCTCTCTAAGGCTGTGCAAGTATAAAACAGAGCAGAACATAATTCAGTGATGGATCATCACCTGTTCCACCATTAGATCTTCAGCACCTGACGTGGAAAGTTCTGGGCAAACTGAAATGGGGAAAGTCCCCTTTCAAGAACCTAGGAGAAGATCTGGTTGCAGAAGACAATTCCGAGGAACCCGGATGAATCAGCCGAGCCATGTATTTCCTATGGGGAGGCCTTCTAATCCAGTTCAAGGAGGGCAGTTTTAAGTTTTTTGGATGATGTAATCAAAACTTGGCACGGAATCAGATTTATCCTAGCATGGATTCTCCAAGAGAGGAACTTGCTTCATCCTTTGTCTTGAACCGGGGGTAGATTTGACAATTCTGCGGTTTTGGCATCTTTTCAAACGATAAATTTGAGCAAGGAATAACAGGAGCGGCTCTTTTAGCTCTTCACAGAATGGAAGGCACCTGATGTGCATAATGCAAATTTTAGCAAAGGAGGGAAAGAGCGTCTATTGTTTGCAGGCCACCTGCCTCTTAATTTGGAGAGATTCCTACCCCAGTAACAATCCTCCCTGCCGCATGCATGCTTGCGTAGTAAACAAAAGGAATGGAGTGGATTGTTTTAAGCCGAAGGGACAAGGGAATTGGTTGGCTTGCTTGAGAAGATCAGTTCTGAGGAGGGTGTCTGAACCTTGCTTTGTTTAAATGGTGGTTCAAAGGACATTCCTTCTCTATGCTGCCTTGCAAAGTATTATTACAGCTCCTTACCCCCCCCCTTTTTTTATGGAGTCGAGAGAAATCAGTGTCGCTTCAAAGGTGCTTTTTTTCCCCAAAAGCAATTGAACTTTCTTGTTTTGTTTTGTTTTCTTTGAAAACTTTTGGCTTCTCATCCAAGAAGTTTCTTTTAATTTCTTCCAGTTGCAAAAAGGCTTGTCCCTGACTATACAGTCCATACATCATCATCATCATCATCATCATCATCATCATCATCATCATTATTATTATTATTATTATTATTATTATTATTATTTCTCCTCCTCCTCCTCCTCCTCCTCCTCCTCCTCCTCCTCCTCCTCCTAATTTCAAATGTCAACTTACTCATTTCAGCACATTCCATTCTTAATAACTTCATCTTGCATTGGTATTTTCTCATTTTTCCAATTTTTAGCACACACAATTCTAGCCGCTGTTAATACATTCACGATCAGATATCTCAATTCTCTCCAAGTGTCTGAATTTTGATTACGTGACTATGGAGATGCTATAACGGTTGTAAGTGTGAAAGATGGTCATAAGTCACTTTTCCCAGTGCCGTCGTAACTTTGAACGGTTACTAAACGAACTGTTGTAAGTGGAGAACTATCTGTCTGACAGTTGCAGTGTCCCTGGGACACATGATCCCCTTTTGCGACCTTCTGACAAGCAAAGTCTATGGGGAAGCCACATTCACTTAACTCACTTAACAACGGCAGTGGTCCACTTAACAACTGTGGCAAAAAGGTCATAAACTGGGGCAAAACTCACTTAACAACGGTCTCGCTTAGCAACATAAAGTGTGGTTGTAAGTCGAGGACTACTTGTACCCCAAAAATACCACCTTGGACTAAGCTGTGAGGAAGTTCTTTTTTATTTCTCAACAGCCAAATAATAATAAAAAAAGATTTGCTATCTGGTATTTGCAGGGAATCTCTCTCTCTCTTCCTCGCCTGTTAGCGTGCCCCTTTTCCTGGTTCCAGGACTTTTCAGGTTTTCAGGTTTTTTTTCAGGTTTCAGGACACTGAGCCAGGGACTTGGTGGCTCAGTGGCTAAGACCCTGAGCTTGTCAATCGAAAGGTCGGCAGTTCAGCGGTTCGAATCCCTAGTGCCGTCTAATGGGGTGAGCTCCTGTTACTTGTCCCAGCTTCTGCCAACCTAGCAGTTCGAAAGCAGGTAAAAAATGCAAGTAGAAAAATAGGGACCACCTTTGGTGGGGAGGTAACAGCGTTCCGTGCGCCTTCGGCGTTGAGTCATGCCGACCACATGACCAGGGAGACGCTGGTTCTTCGGCTTTGAAATGGAGATGAGCCCTGCCCCCTAGAGTCGGGAACGACTAGCACATATGCATGAGAGGAACCTTTACCTTTCCCGGTTCCAGCCTGTTTTACTCGCATGGAAATTGCATCTCCAGACAGACACACTCATTTGCCTTGGATGCTTGCCCTCAGTTGCCTTACCGAAGAAGGGAAGGAGCAGGTGTGGTGGAGACAAGCGAAGCAATTAAGAAGGGGAACTCTTCCCCCCCCCCCCGCCTTTCTTGGAAAGCCAAGAGAGACACACCCTGGTTCTCACGCTGTCACTACCCTTAGGGGTTGAGACGCCGAGGAGGTATAAATAAATAAATAAGACAGCCGCCTCGTTCCCAGACGCTCCAGTTCTCCCGGAGAAGGCAGTAGGGTTTTCCCTCTTGACCCTTCTTGTTGGCTTGACTTGGCCATGAACAAACGCGTCATGGGTGGAAGGCGGTGATGAGTAGGTGCTTTCCCACCTGTTGGGTTGAGACAGCTTTCTGGAGTTGCTTGATGAGTCTTGGCACAGAACACCTGTGCGTTGGGGATTATGTCTATCTGGGCAGGCGTGTGAGCCATACTTTCTCTTTTTTTCCTCTCTTAGTTTAGTCGTGGTTGCAGATGGGAGGAGTGATAGATCCTCAATGCCTGGGGAAGAAAACAACAACCAAGGTTGGTTTTGCATTGATGGATGGTCACCCTCAAAAGTTACGATGAGGCTCATCCCAAAGGTGCGTTTTTTCAAAAGGCAACTGGACCTTCCTTTGTTTTTCCTTGAAGACGTTTCTCTTCTCGCCCAAGCAGCTTCTTCAGTTCAACAAAATGTCTTCGAGGGAAAACAAAGAAAACCCAGTTGGCTTTTGAAAAAGCACCTTTGGGACAACCGTGACCTGGATGACTGAGAATCTCCATGATGACGATGATGATGATGTTATCCATTTAGTGGTGTCCGACTCTTGGCAATTCTATAGACCAGGTCTCTCCACATCTTCCAATATCTTGACTACTTCTTTGAGTTGTTCTGTGCTCTGGCCGGTGTCAGTTGTTGATGGTGTCCAGCTGTTCTTTGACAGCCTGGTTTCCTTTGACTTCTTAACTCTTCCAAACATAATTGCTTTCTCCAGTGAATTCCCCCACATGTCATAGCCAAACTAAGTGAGATGCAGTTTTGTGATTCTTGCCTTCCAGTGACACATCTGGTGTTATGCTCTCCACAGGGTGGATTTGATTTAAATCGAGTCGATTTAAATCATGATTTAAATCACTAGTAAAAAGGCTTGATTTAAATCAACTCGATTTAAATCATAATTTTTAAAGAGCAACTGTCATCTCTGCTACTCCTTTGACCCACTGTTGACTCACCGATAGTCCCAGTGTTGCAGAATATACAGCCTCATGCTACATAACTAAGCTCCATTTCATGCTGAATGAACTAAATTATTTATGTATCTTAAATAGAAAACTATCTTACGATAGATTTTTACCCCAAATTTTTTTTATTAAAATAAATTCAATAAAAATAAAAAAAAAATCTGATTTGAATAAAAAAAATCCGATTGAAATCAAAAAAATCCGATTTAAATAAAAAAAATCCGTTTTTTTTTTATTTTTTTTTTAAAAATCATTGATTTTTATCCACCCTGGCTCTCCAGCATTTCCCTGTTAGTTCCCTTCGCTGTCCAAGGAATACGCAGGAGCCTTCTCCAGCATCACAGCTCAAATGAGTCCATTTTCTTCCTGTCTTGCAGGCACGCCAGCCCCCTGGTTTTCGAGTTTCCGGGGCTCCGGCAGGCACAAAAACCAGACCCAAAGACCAGGGGCCGGGACACACATGCACACTGGCCAGCTGGTCTTCGAGTTTCCGGGGCTCCAGCACACATGCATGTGTGTGCATGCACATACATTCCGGTTGGGGCACTTGGTGCCGAAAAGGTTTGCCATCACTGCCATATTCGGCTCATGTTTCTCATTGCTGTGCGACCCAGTGCAATCTCACGTTTTATTTCTGGGCTCTTATTCACCGTTTTGAGCAATCTGCGATCCTAGGAAAAGTTATGCGCTGGCCCTTTTAGGGGATAATGGGTTTTGGATCCTGATATTTTGCATGTAAACAGGAGGTCTGCTCCAGGGAGGGGGGGGATTGAAAAATAGGGGCTGGGGAACAGTGCAGCAGTCCAGTTATGAAAGTTTATGGGTTGCCCATTCCTGGATGCTTAAATTAGCTTTCCTACACATTTGCACAGGGTTGGTGTTGGAGTAGCCTCACTTGGTAGAGCAGGCCAGGAAATCAACTTCCCAGGAAGATTAAAAACTGTTTTATTTATTGAAATGGGCTATAATATTCTTTTTAATGCTGGTGTAACTTTGGTCACTAAACGAATGGTTGTAAGTTGAAGACTACCTGAATTCTACTCATCCCTGCCAGGAAATCTGAACAACAGTAGCAACAGAATTGGACGAAAGTACATCAGTTGGGACTGCTCATAAAAGTGTTCTGTTTATGGACTTTTAGCACAAAGATGCTAAAATTGGCAAAATGTTCCTTTCTTTCCTCCAGGGCACAGGCAATGCCTTTTTGCAATCAGAAATCCCCATTTTTTTTTAAAAAAAAATGTTTCTGTTGCAGGAGCAGAACAGGGATTTGGAGGCATCCCTGGATGGGATGGGTCCTGTGTCCCTCATTTAAATCCCTCTCCCCCCAAGAAATTAACCCAGATTTAAACGTTTATAAATTTGGGTTAAACATTTGAGAAAGAGGCCTGAAGTTGCTGTACTTCCTGAATAGTTTTTAAGTGTTTATACATTGAGAATGGCATCATATTTTTGGGGGGGAGGTAAAATGAGAAGGGAAGGAAGGAAAGAAGAGAGCGGAGAAAGGAAGGGTGGGAGGGAGGGAAGGAAGTAAGAAAGGAAAATGAGAAAAAATAGACAAAGGAAGAGAGGGGAAAGAGGAAGGAAGGAAAATGAGAAGGGAAGGGAGGAAAGAAGAGAGTGGAGGAAGGAAGGAAGGAAAATGAGAAAAAATAGACGAAGAGAGGGGAGAGAGGAAGGAAAGAAAATGAGAAGGGAAGTGAGGAAAGGAGAGTGGAGAAAGGGGTGGGAGGGAGGGAAGGAAGTAAGGAAGGAAAATGAGAAAAAATAGACAAAGGAAGAGAGGGGAAAGAGGAAGGAAGGAAAATGAGAATAAATAGACGAGAGGGGAGAAAGGAAGGAAAGAAAATGAGAAGGGAAGTGAGGAAAGAAGAGTGGAGAAAGGAAGGGAGGGAGGGAGGGAGGAAGAAGTAAGGAAGGAAAAAGAAAAAATAGACAAAGGAAGAGGGGGAAAGAGGAAGGAAGGAAAATGAGAATGGAAGTGAGGAAAGGAGAGTGGAGGAAGGAAGGAAGGAAAATGAGAAAAAATAGACAAAGGAAGAGAGGGGAGAAAGGAAGGAAGGAAAATGAGAAGGGAAGTGAGGAAGAAAAGGAAGAAAAATGAGAAGGGGAAGAAGGAAGAGGGGAGAGAAAGGAAATGAGATGGGGAGGGAGGGCAGGAAGAAGGAAGGAAAGAAAATGAGAAGAGGGGAGGAAGGAAGTGAGGGAGGAAGGAAGGAAGGAGGTGATGGGAATGGGAAGAAAAGGAAGAAAGGAAGCGGAGGGAGGGAAAAGAGGAAGGAAGGAAGAGAAAAAAAGATAAAAGAAACCCATCAGAATGTTATGGAAACTAGAGTTGGATTGGCTTGATAATTATTTCCATGATGGCTTTTGAAAATGCCTCTTCATCTTGTATCATTTCAGATGAAAGGATTAAATACAGGGCGCAGCTAACAATTACATCTAATTACGTGTACATCAACAATGTGTTTGCTTAAACTTAAAACTGAATTGCAGGGCAACACTTCGGTCACCCGTTTTGGTTTCCTGCATTCCGGAGTCTGGAAGAAGCGGTTTCGAATGTTCCTGGAATTTAGCAGTAGATCCGGGCTCTGCTTTTGGTGAGTTAGCCTAAATATGGCATCTCTGCGTGAATGGCGAGACTACTACGTATTTTTAAAATATATATATTAGACAACTGGTGCCCCGTTGAGTCATTGTTTTAAAGGTATTTCCTTTACCAGATTCCTCAATGTTTTTAACAATGAAAGGATTTCTAATTTACTGCCTTCATGGCTAAAACTGGGATGCATTCAGATGTACCTGCCTTGAAAGCAACCCATGTCGAAGTGCAATAGTACAATCACCTACCAGCACAGGGAATATTTTATGCCATTTTCTCCTCTGTCATAAAGCCTTTTAGAATCAAATGTTGGAAATGCCATCAGACACCTGGCTCGTATTATCATATGTGGTGGACATGCGTAGAAGCCAAAAAATATTGGGAGAAAAATACATACGTGGTTGGAAAAGATGATGTAACAACATATTGACTTGAAACCTGAAATATTCCTGTTGGGGATTTTACCAGAAACGTATAGCAAAGAAAATGTATATTTGATTATCCATGTAATGACCACAGCTAGAATTGTATTTGCACAAAATTGGAAAAGTGAAGAGATCCCTACAGAGGAGAATGTGATTAGGAAAATACGAGAATGTGCAGAAATGAATAGGTTAACACTGGCAATTAAAGAGAAAGAACAAACCGAATATTATACTATATTTGAGTCATTTTATCGATGGTTAGAGAATAAATATAAAAATCAGAAATAAAAATAGATAAGTAAAATATAGAAAATGCATTAATAGAGTTAAATAAATGTAAGAAGAGGATTGTTATAGTATTTGATATTTAATGTAATGGTATTAAGCTAAGAATAGATTAAATAATGAATATGATTGTCAACTTTAACTGTTATTGCACAAAATATTTGTACCCAGACGACATACTGTTTAATGGAAGACGGATTGTTTGCATTAAAATAAATTTAATTTTTTTTTTAAAAAAAAAAAGAAGAACCACGCTTAGGTCATAAAATGTTTTATAAAATTTAAAATTGCAATTCCAAAGGAGTCGTGGGTCCCGGATTTTGGATGCATTTTGTAAGTTAGTCTGTTTGAAATACTTTGATTCAAAAATGGTGACTCTATGGTGCACCATTTTGCCCAGTTAAAGGTTACAGACCGAAGAGTTTTAGTAGTTAATAGATTTTTCTCCGGGTGAAAGAGGCTTCTGCTTTTCCTCTTTATTCCCAGGATAGCTGTTTCAAGTATCTGAATGATTGTTATTGGAAGATGGGGTAGAATTGATCAGAATTGTTCCATAAAACAGAAAAGGAACAGTGGGTTTAAATCACAAGGGAAGAGTGCAGTGGTGAAATCCAATTTTTTCCCCCTACCGGTTCTGTGGGCGTGGCTTGGTGGGCGTGGCAGGGGAAGGATATTGCAAAATCTCCATTCCCACCCCACTCCTGGGGAAGGATACTGCAAAATCCCCATTCCCTCCCCACTCCTGGGGGAAGGATATTGCAAAATCCCCATTCCCATCCCACTCTGGGGCCAGCCAGAGATGGTATTTGCCGGTTCTCCGAACTACTCAAAATTTCCGCTACCGGTTCTCCAGAACATGCTGGATTTCACTCCTGGAAGAGTGTTTGCCTTAACCATAGGAGCATACAATTTAACAAACTGTCCCAGGAAATAGTGGATTTTCTTTTACTGGAGTTGTTAAAGCAGGCTGACAGACATTTGGGTTGTTATAGTAATGGATTTTGGTGCAAGGATGGGGGTCAGGTTGGATTATCTTTAAGGTTACTTTCAGCTCTTGCATCTGATTCACAACTAAGCATTTGCTTGGTATGTGAAAAAAATTTCTTATCTTTCCCGAAAGCAATGGGGAATTTTTATTTGCTCGGAATGCTAAGAATTTTCTGTTGAAGGAACTCAACCCCTTCACGGAAGTACAATTCTGCAGATCCTTCAGGGCAGGGAGGGGGGGGGAAATTGCAGTTAACTTTCAGTTTAACACACATCACTTCAATGGAAATCAGATACAGTGGGCTACATTATTTTCCTTGAGGGTTTGTTCTCATTTAATGTCTGTTACATCAAGGCTTTGTTCATTAAATGTAGATTTAACTGCAAATATTGCTATTTACATCAATTACGCAAAACAAGCCGATTGGCTCAAATTATATCAATTCAAATGTAATGGACATTGGGATGAAAAAGCACCCATTTCTCACAAACAGCCCATTAAATTTAGATTTTACTGTACTGTTAAACCACTTAATTCACTTTTAAACGGGTTCATCATTTCCATCCTGAGTAATAGTCACCTTTTAGAATAGCAGAATTATCAGAAGAGTGGTTGAAGCTCTCTAGGGACAATAGAGGTCCATAATTTACCTGCGAAGTTGTTGGGAGTGTGCTAATATACACATCCGTTGTCTCTGTTACAGCTGCCTGGGGAGATGATAGTTGTAGGGCATCACATCTGCAAGGCAGCTGGTTAGGAAATAAATGAACATTCTTGGTTGGGTTAAAGAAATTGCATCAAGGAATTTGGAAGTCCCTATAGAAGTTTGGTCAATTGGTTGGTTGGTTGGTTGTTGGTTGGTTGGTTGATTGGTTGATTGGTTGGAAGGAAGAAAGGATGGATGGATGGATGGATGGATGGATGGATGGATGGATAGATAGATAGATAGATAGATAGATAGATAGATAGATAGATAGATAGATGATAGATAAGACAGACAAAGTTATGAAGGGTGAATGGATGTGTTAGGTAGATGTGGAGAGAGAGAGAGACAGACAGACATAAAATTTGTAGGTCGCCATCTTACCTCAAGATAATTGGATGGATGGGTGGATGGGTGGGTGGGTGGGTGGATGGATGGATGGATGGATGGATGGATGGATGGATGGATGGATGGATAGATAGATAAGACAGACAAAGTTATGAAGGGTGAATGGATGTGTTAGGTAGATGGTGGAGAGAGAGAGAGACAGACAGACATAAAATTTGTAGGTCGCCATCTTACCTCAAGATAATTGGATGGATGGATGGGTGGATGGATGGATGGATGGATGGATGGATGGATGGATAGATAGATAGATAAGACAGACAAAGTTATGAAGGGTGAATGGATGTGTTAGGTAGATGGTAGAGAGAGAGACAGACAGACAGACAGACAGACATAAAATTTGTAGGTTGCCCATCTTACCTCAAAATAATTGGAGATAGATAGATAGATAGATAGATAGATAGATAGATAGATAGATAGATAGATAGATAGATAGATAGGATCAGTGTTGCTCAACCTTGAAAACATAAAATGTGTGGACTTCAACTCCCAGAATTCCCCAACCAGCTGAAGGCCACATATCTTAGAGTTGTCAAGGTTGAGAAACACAGGATTTGATGCATAGAGTAGATAGGATTAATACGATATATACAATAGATTAGATTTGATGGGTTTATTAGATACATCGATGCAATACACATGGTTAGTGTGGATTGGCTTTCAGGTAATCCTTGTTTTACGTCCATTCATTCAGCAATCATTCAAAGTTATGGCAGTGCTGGGGGAAAAAAATCAATTTATGACCGGATCTTGGAAGTTCTGGCTATTGGAGCATCGGCCCTCAGATGCTTAGCTTGCCATTATAACATCACAGCAAGCTGAGGTCATGTAATCACCATTGGTGATCTTCCTTGCACAAGCAAAGTCAATGGGGAAGTTGGCAGGGAAGGTCACAAGTTGATGTGGTGAGTCAATCCTCCTGCTTTTTCTTCCACTTGCTGGACTTTCCCTCACCCCCCCCCCTGCCTGCACATGGCCTCTGTTAGCCCTCCCACAACCTCTTCCAGCCTCCCCTCCCCACCAATAAGAACCCACCCCATTCCTTACCTGGGATTCCTGCTTAATGACCCATGGAGTCCCAACAACCAGGACTGCTGGAATTACCATTGTAAGCAATGCAATTTCATTTTATGACCTTTATTTTCTAACAACCCTGGGCTCGGTTGCCATAATAACTGAAGGACTACCTATATATAGGTAGTTTGGTGTGGTGGTTATGGGTGCTAGAGTACTGCTCTAAAGTACTAAGAGCCGAGGTGGCTCAGTGGTTAGAGTGCAGTACTGCAGCTTCTTCAGCTGACTGCTAGTTCAGCAGATCAGCGGATCAAACCTCACCGGCTCAAGGTTGACTCAGCCTTCCATCCTTCCGAGGTGGGTAAAATGAGGACCCAGATTGTTAGGGGGCAATATGCTATTTAGTATACTGTCTTTGGTGTAAGCCGCCCAGAGTCCTCGGAGAGTGGGCGGCATAGAAATATGACTAATAAAAATAAATAATAAATAAATAGCGTAGAAACTGGGAAAATTATAAATTCTAGTCCTGCCATGGGTATGAAAGCTGTCTAGGTTATTTGGGCCAGTCCCTCTTTCTCTCCCCCCCCCAGTCCACCTCAAAGGGTTGTTCTGGGGAGGAGCATTGCGCTCTGCTTTGAGTTGTCCAAATAAAGACAGGATATATTGAATTTTTGATTTGGTTTGTTTATTTGTATCTCCCCCTTTATTATGTTTACTAATAACTGAAGGTGGCGAACATACCCAACACATCTTCCTCCTCTCTTTTTCCCCACAACAACAATCCTATGAGGTGGGTTGGGCTCAGAGAGAGAGAGACTGGCCCAAAATCACCCAACCAGTTTTCATGTTTAAGGCTGGACTAGAATTCACTGTCTCCTGATGATTGGCCCAAAGTCACCCAGCTGGCTTTCATGCCTAAAGTGAGACTAGAATTCACCGTCTCCCACTTTCTAGTCTGGTGCCTTAATCACTAGACAAGGGGTCTGCAACCTTAAACACTCAAAAGAGCCATTTGGATCCGTTTCCCACAGAAAAGAAAACACCGGGAGCCACAAAACCCTTCCCGTGCCTGACTATTTCTTAAGCGGCCACAAAACTAGCATATGTAGTTGAATTAAATGTTCTGTTTTCTTCTGAAACTTTTCTTTTCTTGGATTTATCCATGATTGGCCTACCGGGGGTTGAAAAGCTCAATAAATCACGTGCCGGCGGGTGTTGCACATTGGCAGTTGTGACGCATATTTTGAGTAACAGGGAGCCGCAGGAGAGGATGAAAGAGCCACATGTGGCTCCAGACCTGCAGGTTGCTGACCCCTGCACTAGACCAACCTAATAATCATACTAAGAAACCTGGAGACTAGCAGGAACCTCTGTAACAATATTGGGAAATTAGTCCCTTGCCTAAAGATTTAACCCCTAGTCCAGTGATGGTGAAATTTTTAGACCCCGAGTGCCCAAACTGGACGTGTGCGCATGCCCAAACTGAAAGATGCGCACACACGCATGAATGTGTGTGTGCGCGAACATGTGCATGCACGAACATACGGAAGCATGTGCATTCACATATGTGGACATGTGTGCATGCGCAGCAGAGACCTGAAGACCAGCTGGCCAGCAGGAGGTGGGGCATCCCAACACCGGCAGCGCGGCAAGAGATAAGATCTTTTTCTTTCGTGAGCTTCTGTTTCGTTGTTTGCAGGAAACAGAAGCTCATGAAAGAAACGCCACGGAGATCTGACCTGGGGCGACGGCGCGCGTGCCAGAAGAGAGGGCTCTGCATGCTACCTCTGGCACACGTGCCATAAGTTCGCCATCACGGCCCTAGTCCACTTCTTCATTTGCCTCGAAAGCAGCATGACTCAGTTGTCTCCATTACTAGGTAAGCTTGTTGAATTCAGGGAGACTTTACTCCCAGATCAACTTTCAAAGGTTGCCGCTATCAAAGCCACCAACTGTAGCCAGATCCCGAGAGCCAAGATCGGTGTGCGGATGGCGAGCGATTGCTGGTGAGGAAGCCCTTTCCTTTTCCCATTCGGTCTCTTCGGCATCGGCCCAGGGCCTTTTCAAGTCCCGTCGGACTTCACTTCTGCAAGGGCGAGGCCTCAATTCGATCGACCGGTGGTCGCAACCAGCACCGTGTGTTGTAAAGCTCTTTGCCACATTTAGGGCTGTTTGTATTATTCTTGGCAAGGCTGCGTCACTATCGGCTGCTTTGCTCTTTTTATATCCTCCGCGTCCTTCAGTGTTGGCCCCTTTTGTTTGATAACATTTCAGCTTATCGCTGCTTTGTACTGTCCCTTATCAAACAGTTAAGAAAATAAAAATAAAAATGCCATTCCTCTGTTTTTGACCCGGTGTTAACACCTATCGAAGGGACATGGTGGCTCAGTGGCTAAGACGCTGTGCTTGTCGATCGGAAGGTCGGCAGTTCAGTCGTTTGAATCCCTAGTGCCGCGTAACGGGGTGAGCTACCGTTACTTGTCCCAGCTTCTGCTTAACCTAGCAGTTCGAAAGCAAGTAAGAAATGGAAGTAGAAAAATAGGGACCACCTTTGGTGGGAAGGGAAAAGTGTTCCGTGCGCCTTTGGCGTTGAGTCATGCCGGCCACATGACCACACAGATGTCTTCGGACAGCGCTGGCTCTTCAGCTTTGAAACGGAGATGAGCACCGCCCCCTAGAGTCAGGAACGACTAGCACATATGTGCGAAGGGAACCTTTACCTTATAACACCGATCGGCTTCTCTCGTCTTGCTAAAAATGTCCCATGTTCCTGCCTCCTGATGGGGCTCCCAATCTCCCTTTTGCAAGATTGCAATGCAGATGTTTTAAAGGAGATCATCCGATTCTGCAGGAATAATTTTTCTCACTTCCACAAATAAGTAAATAAACATGTCGTGCTTCCAAGAGGATTGACACATCTATTTTACGGAAGAGTTCCCAATTCTTCAAATTCCTTTCCCCTCCTGGGACGTCACTACCCTTCTTGCGACAGATGTTATTACCAAATTCTCTTGTAACAACTAGCATAATCGTACATGCAGAATTCTAAATTCCCAGTGGCTCCTTTCTCCAAACAGCAAGGAAATGTTATTTTTTTTTTAATTAAAAAAAGAAGTGATTACAAATATCCTCAACATACGACCGTTTGGAGTCTGCCCACTAAGGCCGTATATTGTGACAATTATAAATCTGGTCGGTCATGTGACTGTCCCCGAGGTTATTCCCACTTTTGTGGCGGTCATTAAACGCCACAGTCGTTAACCAAACCATTATTCGTAGCGGTGCCATTCTGCTGAAAACGGGAAGTCATGTGTCAGCAGTCATGTGACTGCAGGATACAGCTAATTGCTGCAAATATGGCTGGGTTTGTTAAGTGCAGTTTGTTAACTGTCTGGTTTGGTTCTGCAACCCAACAAGACAGACACAGACTTCAGAGGATAATTAGAACTGCAGAAAAAACAGTTACTACCAACCTGCCTTCCATTGAGGACCTGTATACTGCACGAGTCAAAAAGAGGGCTGTGAAAATATTTACAGACCCCTCACATCCTGGACATAAACTGTTTCAACTCCTACCCTCAAAACGATGCTATAGAGCACTGCACACCAGAACAACTAGGCACAAGAATGCCATTTTTTTCCCGAATGCCATCACTCTGCTAAACAAATAATTCCCTCAACACTGTCAAACTATTTACTAAGTCTGCACTACTATTAATCTTCTCATTGTTCCCACCACCCATCTCCTTCCACTTATGGCTGTATGACTGTAATTTTGTTGCTTGTGTCATTTGTACCCTATGACTATCATTAAGTGTTGTACCTTATGAGTCTTGATGAACGTATCTTTTCTTTTATGTACACTGAGAGCATATGCACCAAGACAAATTCCTTGTGTGTCCAATCACACTTGGCCAATAAAGAATTCAATTCTATTCTATAAGTTCGGGGTGGGGTGGGGAGGGAAGGACTGCTGGGACTGGGTTGTAACGCCCTTTATCCAAGTAGTTTGTAATTTGAACAGTCACTAGTGAACAGTTATAAGTCGAAGACTATGACCACAATTGAGCTCAAAATTTTTGTTGCTAAGTGGAACATTTGTTAAATGAGTTTTGCTCCATTTTATGACCTTTTGTGCCACAGTGGTTAAGTGAATCACTGCAAGTTGACAAGTTAGCAACATGCTTGTTAAATGAATCTGGACTTTGTTTGTCAGGTCACAAAAAGGGATCACCTGATCCCAGGACACTGCAGCCGTGATAAATAACGAATCAGTTGCCAAGTATCTGAATTCTGATCACCTGACTATGGGGATACTGCAATAGCAATAGCACTTAGACTTACATTCCACTTCACAGTGCTTTTACAGCTCTCCCTAAATGGTTTACAGAGTCAACCTATTGCCCCCAACAATCTGGGTCCTCATTTTACCGACCTTGGAAGATTGGAAGGCTGAGTCAACCTTGAGCCAGTCAAAATCGAACTCGTGGCAGTGAGCAGTGAGTTAGCCCTGTAGTACTGCATTCTAACCACTGTGCCACCATGGCCCTGCAACTGTCGTAAGTGTGAAAAATGGTCATAAGTCACTTTTTTTCAATGCTGTTGTAACTTTGAAACGGTCACTAAATGAACTGCTGTAAGTTGAGGACTACTTGTACCTATATCTTATGGAAGCTACTAGTTTAGAGGGAGAGGAATCTTATGAGGATTGAACATTTTCTAAAATGAAGAAGAAGGTAAATGGGACAATTGAAAGCACCTGAATTTTCTCCATCAGGCACGAGTAATATTATAGATCAGTGATGGCTAACCTTTTCCGGACCGAGTGCCCAATGCGCGTGTGCGAACCCCCAAAATGCAATGGGGGCCCTATAAATGTGCCCCTACCCCTGCATGCGTCCTGTCCCCTGTGCATGCACATATGCCCCCCACATGCGGCCCACCCCCGCATGTGGTCCATGCATGCGTGTGCTCCCCCTCCCCGCATGCCCCTACCCCAGTGGTGAAATGTAAAATTTGTTGCTACCGGTTCTGTGGGTGTGGCTTGGCGTGTGTGTGTATGTAATGTGACTGGGTGGGCGTGGCCAACTTTTTTTCTTTTTTTACTTTTAAAACCATTTTTTCTACAACCTCTTCAGCCGAAGAGGTTGTAAAAATATGCTTTTAAAATGTTTTTAAAAGAAAAAAAAAGCCTCTGCCGATCAGGCAACTCAGCTGGGATCGTCAGAGGATCTCAGCTGAGTTGCCTGATCGGCAGAGGCTTTTTTTTTTCTTTTAAAAACATTTTTTCTACAACCTCTTCGGTCGAAGAGGTTGTAGAAAAAGCCTCTGCCGATCCCAGCTGAGCCACGCGATCATCAGAGGCTTCTTTTTTTTACTTTTAAAAGCATTTTTTCGGCCGAAGAGGTTGTAGAAAAAATGCTTTTAAAAATAAATTAAAAAAAAAGCCTCTGATGATTGCGCAGTTCAGCTGGGCATGGGGGCGGGGCAGGGATTTTTGCTACCGGTTCTCCGAACCACTTGCCACCATCGCTATCGAATCGAGCAATCTGGTCCGAACCGGGAGCATTTCATCCCTGCTCTACCCCCTGCACAGGCGTGGCAGAGACCCAAAGACCAACTGGCCAGTGGAAGGTGCGTGCACATGCGTAGCGGACTTGAGCTGGGGCGACGGCTTGCATGCCCACAGAGAGATGTTGCGTGCCACCTCTGGCACGTGTGCCATTGGTTCGCCATCACTGTTATAGATGGAACCTGGCTCAAAAATGAAACAGATCCCGCGCTCAAGCCAAGGCTTCAAAAATCCGTAGGGTTGGGCAGAGATCTCATGTCGTATCTCTGGGGACAAATGCTACATTGAAAGATTGTCCATGGCACTGAACGTCTAAGCAACGGGAGGTTCCCCTTGACAAAGACAAGAGTGTATAATTTATAGATGACTGTCCATGGAAGTATTTGTTAGGCTAAGGTTTTCTTTGCCTTTTCACATGGAAAAAAAAGCTTTCCTGGTTTATGCCGAGATTAAAGTTGCCAGCTGGAGTCTTAGGAGTTATATTACCAGCACATCTGGATAGCATCAGATTGATGATGATGATGTTGATGATGATGATGTTGAAACATGTCACAGTGATACCCAATGTCATCGGGGCACTTGGTGCCATGTCCAAGAATTTCACAAAACACTTCAAGAAATTGCATCTTCCTGCAATAACACCAACACCAACACCAAAAAACTGCGCTACTCGAAACATCATATATTTTAAGAAGGTACTTGGTTGATACCTAGGATGCTGGCAGCAACCCGTATCAACCATTAGCACCAGTCAGTGGTATTTGTGACACATTTTTAAATGTCCAATTGACTGAGTTTCATTTTTAATGAATAAAAGAGAATAATAATAATAATTTCATTGTCATTGTATGTGTATACACAGTATACCCATACAACGAAATTCACTTAACACCCAAAGACCAGGTCCAACACACATAACAATCCCCAAACACACTCCCACCCACCACAAATTCCCCACCCCTAAACTACCCAAACATCCACACAACAGACCAAGTAATGCTGTCCAACAGCTCACTGATGGTGACCCTTTAGTTCATTGTTGAGTGCAATTATAGCTCTGGGATTAAAACTATTCAGAAAATGTGTGGTCCGAGTTTTAATTGTTCTGTATCTTCTGCCAGAAGGCAGCAGTCCAAAAAGATTGTAAGCAGGATGGGAAGAGTCTCTGAGAATGTTATGCAACTAAATAAAAAATAGAGTAGTGATACTACCATCATCCTTAGTTGAAGAGTTTCTAGATAAGCACTATGGTGTCAGGGTGAAGGTTCTAGAACTGAAACCAGGAAATTGTGAGTTCCGGTCTTCCCTTAGGGATGAAAGCCAGCTGGATGACTTTGGGCTGGTGCCTCTCTCTCGGTTCAGACTGCCTCACTGTGTGGTTGTGATGGGGAAAATAAGCGGTGGGAGCATCCCAGACTTCACTGTGAGTTGTACAGAGTAAAGGAAGGTTATTGGGGGTGGAATGTAGTTGCAGGAGGGAGGGGCTGTGTCACCGAGGACAAAGAGACAGCCTAACTTTGAGTGTCTGGTGTGTAGGAAGAGGGCAAGGACGGCCCTTCCCTAGCAATTTACAGAGCATAGCTACAGTTATTGCAGCTAATTGCTTTAGTTTGGCACGATTCTGTCTGTAGGCGAACGACAATAAACAGACTACTCAGATGGAACTCCACGTGTCGTTCTCCCTTCTTTGCAATCTGACAGTTATTTAATAACTTGTTAAGACCCCCCCCCCCACGACACGTAGCACCCTTTCCCCCCTGAGATCTTGTCCCTGTCTTTGAAAGCCGTTGCCGGATTTCATTTATTTATTCATGAAATGGATATGTCCGCAAATCGCCTGGAAAGTGACTCAGGGCAGCATTTCACCCCATCCAATAAAACGATAAATATTAAAAAGAGTCGATCCTTAAAGCTGCTATAAATAGCGATTTAAAAAAAAAAACCACACGCACACATTCAAAAACTATGAAAGCAGATCCGAACGAGGGAAGAACCGTAATGGATGGATGAAGGACGTACGTGTAATAATGGGGCCACCTCCCGAGTCTACATTTACAGTCTCCTTTCAGAATCCTGTTCAACCAGAGTTGGCTTTGCTTGAAGCGCGTCCTTGAATCGGCTGCCTCACCTGAGCAATTAGCCTTGGGAATATTTCAAAGCAAGTGACGTCTCTCGACCTTCTGCTACCCCGCCTGGCATCTTCACCCGAAATGACTTTTATCAACATGAGGCAGTTATGGACTTAGATGGTTTTATGGGAAGAGTTGCTCGTTTACTTATTAAAAGCATAATGAGTCTCGATCTGGGCTGGCCCACGCACAAAAACAAGGTCATAATTTGGAAGTTTAGGCTGGTCTTTTGCAACCATTCTTTGGCTTTATAAAAGTATTTTTACCCCATTAGGGCTGATGAGTTAGCGGTGGCTCAGTGGCTAAGATGCTAATTGTGACAATTAGTACGGCTATTATTGTCCGGCCTACCTGAGATCAATCAGAAATGAGAAATCAAATGTAAATAAGCATATGCCATGGACACAGTGGCTCAGTGGCTAAGACGGTGAGCTTGTCGATCGGAAGGTCGGCAGTTCAGTGGTTCGAATCCCTAGTGCCGCGTAACGGGGTGAGCTCCCGTTACTTGTCCCAGCTTCTGCCAACCTAGCAGTTCGAAAGCACGTAAAAAATGCAAGTAGAAAAATAGGGACCACCTTTGGTGGGAAGGTAACAGCGTTCTGTGTGCCTTTGGCGTTTGGTCATGCCAGCCACATGACCATGGAGATGTCTTCGGACACGCTGGTTCTTCGGCTTTGAAACGGAGGTGAGCACCGCCCCCTAGAGTCAGGAACTACTAGCACATATGTGCAAGGGGAACCTTTACCTTTACCTGCCTTGCCAATGCTGTGGAATTGGAATTAAGAAAGAGGCAGGGACTTGTGACTTGTGGCTTCACACCCAAGGAGGATATGTGTACAGGTAATCCTCGACATACAACCACAATTGAGCCCAGAATTTCTGCTGTTCAGTGAGTTTTGCCCCATTTTTACGACCTTTCTTGCCACGGCTGTTAAGTGAATCTGCAGTTGATAAGTTAGTAACCCGGTTGTTAAGTGAATCTGGCTTCCCCATTGACTTTTGCTTGTCAGAAAGGTTGCAAAAGGGGATCACATGACCTTGGGACACAGCAACGGTCATAAGTATGAAGCAGTTTCCAAGCATCTAAATTTTGATCAAAAGATCATGGGGATACTGCAAACCAACTATGAAAAGTTAGTTTCCTGCCTAAGCAGGGGATTGGACTAGAAGACCTCCAAGGTCCCTTCCAACTCTTGTTATTCTATTCTTAAAAAATGGTCATAAGTCACTGTTTTCAGTGCTGCTGTAACTTTGAATGGTCACTAAATGAACTGTTGTATGTCAAGCAAGACGGTTGTTAAGTGAACTATGTCCCATTTTATGACCTTTCTTGACACAGTTGTTAAGTGAATTGCTGCAGCTGTTAAATTCATAACACGTCGCTAAGTGAATCTGGCTTTCTTCATTGACTTTGCTGGTCAGAAGGTCTCAAAAGAAAATCCAAGGACCCTGGGACCCTGCAATCGTCATAAATATGAGTCATTTCCAAGCCTCTGAATTTTGATCACATAACCTTGCGGATGCCGCAACAGTCATAAGTGTGAAAAACGACGAAAAAATGCTTTTAAAAGTTTTTTAAAAAGCCTCTGATGATCGCGCGGCTCAGCTGGGATCCTCAGAGGCTTTTCAAAGCATTTTTTTCTGCAACCTCTTGGCCGAAGAGGTGGTAAAACAAATGCTTTGAAAAGTCTCTGATGATCCCAGCTGAGTTGCCTGATGGCAGAGAGGCTTTTCAAAGCATTTTTAAAAAAGCCTCTCTGACGATCCCAGCTGAGTTGTCTGATCACCAGAGGCTTTTCAAAGCATTAGAAAAAATGCTTTGAAAAGTAAAAAAAAAAAAAAAAAGTTGGCTACGCCCACCCAGTCACATTACCACCACCACCACCAAGCCACGCCCACAGAACCGGTAACACATTTTACATTTCACCCCTGCCTAAAACCAACAAAAACAAACACTTTTGTTTTAAAGAAACAAAACAATATCCTGGGGATGTTGATATAAATATTTCTAAATTGAGGTTTTTATTTATTTTTTCCTCTTTCATTAGAGAATGAGTCTTGGTTTTCTTTCTTTCTTTCTTTCTTTCTTTCTTTCTTTCTTTCTTTCTTTCTTTCTTTCTTTCTTTCTTTCTTTCTTTCTTTCTTTCCTTCCTTCCTTCCTTCCTTCCTTCCTTCCTTCCTTCCTTCCTTTCTTTCTCTCTCACTCTCACTCTCACTCTCACTCTCACTCTCACTCACTTTCTTTCTTTCCTGTTCTTTCTTTCCCCTTCCTCTTCCTTCCTCCCTCCCTCCCTCCCTCCCTTCTTTCTTTCTTTCTTCTCCGTCTGATTTCTGTCACCCCAGACAGAGTTTGATAGGCATTAAGTTTAATGACTGTAAATTGTAACCTTTTGATCCATTTTATCCTCCTGCTGATGATATTGTAAATTTCCATTCGTGCTTCTTAGCTAAATGAAGATCCTGTATTTGGGATCAGTGGGGAAATGTTTACAAAAGGAACCTTTTGGTGTTTAGGAGCTGTTATTGGCACATTCGATTTACATGAAGCGAATGCAATATTAGGAAATGTGTTTGACGTAAGTGTAACTGCATTTCTCCATAGTTTGGGACTGCAGCTTATAAATAAACTTGAGGGTTTAGGGATTGTAGAGAAGGCAATCCAGAAGACATGGATCTTATAATTATCTCAGGCTGCTTTCGTTTATTTTAAATGAGAGCTGGGCAACTTCATTGTGGCCAGGCCCCCTGTCTTGCTTCCAGAAAAACCTAGATGTCACTGAGATATTAGAGAAAAGATGCTGCTTGGAGAAGAGGACTTGAGTGGCTTTAAAAGATGCAAAGCATCATGTACCTATTTACCTGTTCATGCCCTTCAGGATAGTCAAGTAAAATTTTGGATGAAAAATTAAGCTCTGTCAGGAAGGGTGGAGGGCTAACAATTATGGCTCTAGAAGCGGTCATATTTTTATGTCTGTCTCCTCTCTTTAGTCCTTGATTTATGATAGGTTGCTTAGTGATAGGTCAAAGTTACAACGGACTCCCCAAAAGCTACTTATGACCCAGATTGGAAATTCCAAAGGGTGTATGACAACTCGCCACAGCCAATTTGCTGTGACCAACTCGCCACAGGGTAACTCGCCACAGCCAGGTTGCCACAGGACAACTCACTGTGGACCAAGAGTTACACTAATATCGAAGAAAAGGTGGAATAGAATGATTAAAGAATGGATGCAACCGGGCAAAAGGAAATGCGAATGACAAAAATTAAAATATTTTTATTTTATTTCAAATAATTAAATTGAATTGTTCAATTGCCTCGCAGCGAGTTGGCCGCAATGATTTGTCCTATTCCAGTTATGAAGTCTGTCCCACCCACATGATCACAATTTGGGCACTTGGCAACCGGCTCACATTTACGGCCATTTCCCATGGCCCATGTGACCACGATTCACAACATTTCACACCAGAAACTGATGTTCTACTTCCAGCAAAAGCCACCCTATGGCGAATCATGGGTTCGTTTATTGATTCTTGGAGTTCACTTAACAACCGCTGCAAAATTCAGTCTGGTCTCATGGTAATCTGCTTTGTGACAATCACAGCTTTACAATCAAAATTGTCGTAAATCGAGGACTACCTAACATTGCAGGCTTTCTATATACCATTGAATATGTAACATTTTTTAAAGAAGTGGCAAGCCCCTTTGGGCTACTGAAAAAGACAAGGCAGGTCATAATAAACAGTGGAGAAATCCGATTCTATCATGCAATGATTTAAGAAACAGTCTGGGAATCTTCTGACCTGTTTCTCCAAAGTTGTGTGAATGTTTCTATGACAGTCAAGGCACTTTCCCAGCATTCACACCACTTAAAATTACTCTGTGCTATCAATCTTTAGCGGAAGAATGGCTTCGATTAGATCTCAGAGCCTCCATTTTGCTTCTAGACCAGGGGTATCAAACTCAATTTCATTGAGGGCCACATCAGGGTTGTGTTTTACCTTGGGGGACCGGGTATGTGGGTGTGGCCAGCTTGATGTCACTCATCAAGGGTTCATTTTTGGCTGCGATGGCCTCCTGCAGCCCTCTGCCAGTGAAAATAAAGCTCAGGGAGGCCACATGTGGCTCGCCCGGCCTCCGTTTTCACTGGCAGAGGGCTGCAGGAGGCTGTCCTGGCTGAAAATGGAGCCCAGGCGGGTTGCGTGTGGCCTCCCCGAGCTCCATTTTTGTTGGCAGAGGGCTGCAGGAGGCTGTCGCGGCTGAAAACGGAGCCTGGGCAGGCAGTGTGCGGCCTTCCCGAGGTCCGTTTTCACTGACAGAGGCACCGCGGGCCTGTCCTTTACTGTTTCCACGGCGGGCCAGATCTAAGCACCCCACGGGCGGGATCTGGCCCCCGGGCCTTGAGTTTGACACCCCTGTTCTACACATTCTCCCAAATGAACTTGGTCACCCGCTATGTAGCAGTAAACTATTGTAAGATTCTTCGGAAGACGTTCATGTCCTTCAGGTTTTGCCTGCTCAGATGTGCTTTGCAAACCAAGGAAAATGGAAGTGAATCTTGGCTGGAAAAACGGAGATACGGAAGTGATTGAGACACACCTTCCTTCTCCTCCTCCAGGCTAACTAAGCAGGGTGTGCAAACCCCATGCTTGTTATGACTCTTTGATCCCACAGAGTTGAACCATGGAGTACAGCAAACTCTAATTTCCCAGGCCCCCCCCCCCCACGCCGGATTCCTTTCTGATGACTGCTTGTCATGTAGTTACAGGTGCACCGATTCACAGGAAAATTATAAGCACCGTCATGCTCTTCCAGGATTTTCCCGCTGGCTGGCGCCCTGTAGCTCGGGAATGCTTAATTAAAGCCACGGCCCGTACCTTTTATTGTTGGCAAGAAACACCGCCGCCGTCTTGGAGAATCGGCATTCCAGAACTTCCAAGATTGATTGCTGGGAAAAGTCTTTGGTTGAGGCTGGCCCGCCTTTTCGGCGCTTTGGTTTTTATATAGGTAATCTGGCCTCCAGCGTGTTTGTGTTTTGGCAAAGGTGGTTTCAGGGAAGCCTATGACAGTTTGGGGCAGGGTTGGTCCTGAGGTTTTGGGCAATTAATGACCAGCAATCTTATTATTAGGAAATCAAACATTGGCTTAGGTCTCACCAATCTTGAAGTTATAAGAATGGAAGGATTTAGGATAGTAGCAGCTGCATTTTTTTTTTCATGATCCAATTTCCAGCCTTAGAAATACAGATATTGAGGAAAATAATAGAATGGAATGGAATCTGGAAGGGACTTTGGAAGTCTTCTAATCCAACCCCCTATTTAGGCAGGAAACCCTATACCAGTGATGACTAACCTTTTTCGGACCGAGTGCCCAAAACATGCCCAAACCTCCAAAATGCAATGCGTGCATGGCCCTGCACATGCGCCCCACCCCCATGCGGCTCCCTGCATGCGCCCCACCCCTACACATGGGCGGCAGAGACCCGCAGACCAGCTGCTCGGCTGGAGGCACATGCACAGCAGACCTGAACTGGGGCAACGGCTCGCCGGGCATCAAAGGGCGTTGCATGCCACCTCTGGCACGCGTGCCAGAGGTTTGCCATTACGGCCCTATACCATTTCAGACAAGACAGGATGGAAGGCTGAGTCAACCTTGAGCCAGTGAAAATCAAACTGTCGAACTGCTGGCAGCTGGCAGTCAGCAGTAGTAGCCAGCAGTACTGCATTCTAACCACTGCGCCACCACGGCTCTATATGTTACAACAGTGCGGAGAATCCCATAGGATGCTATCTACCTAATCCCCTTTAATTGTAGCTCTTTAGCTGTGGGCAAAGGTAAACTGAAAATCAGCCTTTCCCACCTGGGTAGCTTTCAGATAGGTGAACTTTGAGGCTTTCAGCAATGGACATACTGGCCAAGGAATTGTTGTTAAAGTCCACGGTACTGAAAATTGAAAAATGTGGATATCAGGGATACTCAGAAGCAAACATGGAAAAGGTTTCTCAGATGAAACCAGCATTGGTTTGAACTTAATTCTCTAGCCATAATCTGGACATTTTAATCCATATCCCAGTTCTCCATCACTCAAGTCGTACATAGGTCTGGCTGAAATTACCTAGGAATGTGTAACCTTCAATCCAGAGCCATTCCATTTTATAGAGTAAGAGGTAGTAGTAAAACCCAGTACTAAAACCTACTACAGAACAATTTTGTTAGAGAGAGCCATAAGATGTCAAACCTATTTTTCTTGACTGTACACTGCCTTGAGTCCTACGGGAGAAAGGCGGTATAGAAATATAATAAATAAATAAATAAATAAAAACCTGAAAATACAGAGGAGGCCAGATATACTAGTCCTTGACTTAAGATTGCTATGGAGCCCTGAGTTTTAGTCACAAGTCATTCTGGTTGTTAAACGAGGCACTTCTGTGACCACCTCGCTCAGCGACCGCCATCTGAGCTCTCCCCATTATGGTCATTAAGCAGCCGCATGGGTGTGCCTCAGGGCTGGGGGAGGCAAAATGCTAGCAAAGCCATTTCAGAATGCTGAGACTCAGAGCTTTTAGGGGTTATTTTTCCTCCGGAATCCTTTTTTGTTAGCGTCCTTCTTTCAAAATATTGGCTTTGCTATTGTTTTCAGCAGATTTGAGAGCTGTTCTTTCAGCACAGGGAAAGATTTCTTCTCCCTGCATGGAGGGGAGGGGAAATCCCTCAGCGCTCTGGGGAAATGTCCTTCTAATCCTCTATCCCTTCCTGTTGGAACCTTCCCTGCCGGCTTCCCCAATGGTTTTCTGGGGAAGCCAGCAGAGTACCGTACTTTTCGGAGTATAAGACACATTTTTCCTACCCTAAAAGAGGGTGGAAATGTTAGTGTGTCTTATACACCAAATACAGCCATTTTTGGCCGCCCGAAACCCCACCCTGCGCGTCCCATTTTTTGTAAAAAACAGGGCGCACAGAAGGTTTGGGAGGCCTGCAGAGTGCTCCTGGGGGCTGGGGAGGGCAAAAAACGCAACACGGGGAGGGGGGGTTGGGAGGCCAGAAACGGGCCTGTTTTTTGCAAATTGGGGACTTTTTTTTGCTCTCCTCAGCCCCCAAGACTACTCTGCAGGCCTCCCAAACCCTCTGCGCACCCCATTTTTGTGAAAAACGGGACGCGCAGAGAGTTTGGGAGGCCTGCAGAGTGCTCCCGGGGGCTGGGGAGGGCAAAACTTCTTTTCTTTTTTATCTCTTAGAAATCTTGGTGGGTCCTATAGTCTGAAAAATACGGTAGGTTGCCAATGATATTCAATGATAACAAGGCTCTTGGCAATCACTTGTAATACAAACAGGTTGCCAAATGCCCAAAACATAATGATTGTGACAAGTGGAGGGTCGCATGACATTTTACGACACCCAGAAGTGCTTTATATGGGTCTTTAATGGTCATTAAATGACCAGTCATAATTCAAGGACTATGTACCATTCTTGGAGGAAATTTCCATTTTGTACCATCCCCGGAGAAAAGTTCCATTATCTGTGCTACAACAAAAGAACACTTTTGCTGAGGTAACAATCTGTACCTCAGCATCACCTGTTGAGCCGACTAATGATATTTCTGAGGGGTCCTTGGTGCTCTCTCAGCTTGGTTGTTTAAATTATGGGGTATTTTAAATTCAGCCAAATTATTTAATTTGTTTTTAATCTATTTTAAATTTTTGTATCTCTGTGTTTTATCTTCTGGCTGTTTACCGCCCTGAGTCCTGCGGTATAGAAATTTAATAAAATAAAATAAATAAATAAAATAAATGGAAGGATTTATATTCCTTGCAGACAGCTGGTCATTTACATCCTTTTAGAGCAGAGGTTTTCAAACTTGGCAGCTTTAAGACTTGTGGACTTCGACTCCCAGAATTCCCCAGCCAGCTGGCTGGGGAATTCTGGGAGTCGAAGTCCACAAGTCTTAAAGCTCCCAAGTTTGAAGACCTCTGTTTTAGAGGGTCATTGAATCACTTGGAGGTTTATCTGTGTCCTCAGGGCCACCTGAGTTATGCTTCTGGTTCCTGTAATTGCAATTTTTTTCCCCCTCTGGAAATCCATTCCTACTTCCACTATCCTGTCAGAGCTGAAGAAGCTTCTTGGATGAGAAGCGAAACATCTTCAAAAAAAAAAAAACGCCCAAGAAAATCCAGTTGCCTCCTGAAAAAGCGCCTTTGGGACTGTTTTGCTGAGGTTTCCTGTCCTCAGATCACCTTTCCGATTGTTATTTTTGCCCCTTGGTTAGGTGCTTCATTCTGCTTGGAAGCAACCCAGTAAATTCAAAGTCCAGGTTGCTTCGCTCCACCTTACGGACCTCTGATCCTTCCCGCCCCCCCACATCCTTACACAAACACACACACACACACACACAAACATGTTTAGTTGTATTTGGTATGTATTCGCTTGGCGCAAAACCGTTGCTGGTGTGGATTAGGATGTGGGTTTTCTCTCTCTCTCTCCTCCCCACCGGTGCTTTCTCCGTTGCACTTCTGTTCTTAGCAAAATCAGCAAAGTGTAATTGAAGTCTTGGCTGGCTTATTTGCACAGAGATAGCTCTGAAGAGAGAATTGCCACAAGAAAAAAGCAAATACATTATTCATTGTATCCTTCAATTCCAAATAATTACCATTACTCAGATGCCTGGGTCTACGCTAGCTTATGTTGTCATAAATTTTATGTGCCTCTGAGTTGCTCTAAGACATTTGGCTCTTTTCCTTCTTCTTGGAAGCCCCCGTATGTGTAATCCTTGACATATGACCATAATTACAGAATTACAATTGCAACTCTTTGCAGCAGTTAAACAGGCCACTAGACTCTTTATGACTTTTTTGCAGCAACAGTCGTTAAGTGAATCAATTTTACCCAGTGGGCGGGTTTTTTTTTCTCCAGAAACAGGAATTGAATGTCAGAAAACATAATAGAAATTTTGAAAACTAGAGTCACATAACTGCAGGATGGCCAGTGCCCAAAAGACAGCTGTGATTGCAGGGCATCGTAACTTTGACTTTGGGTCATAAGTAGCTCCTGATGAGTCTGTTGTAAATCCAACCGGTCACTAAGTGATCGGTAGTAGGTGGAGGGCTACCTTTGTTATTCACCTTAAATCACTCAGTGGATTAAGGCATAACCTAGTTTCTACTGAACGTTTCTCTTATTCTAACTTGAGCTCTTTTTAAAAAAAAATAAAAAAAATCCAAAGGTTTCTATTAGCCCTGAATGATAAATGGTCATAAGGCTAATGAAATAAAAGTCTTTTGAAGTACATTTGTTAAATGTGAATCAAGTAGCTAATTTTAAACAGAATGTAATGGACAGAAATGTTTGTGCATTGCAAAGACCAGTGCGTCATTGGAGAAGTAGCATATAAACAAACCGAAAAAAATGTCTTGTAGCATCTTTTCCAATTAACTAGTTTTATTAAAAAGCAGAAGTTTAAACAAGCTTCAGTCTCTGCACTGGAAGTACAGGAAGTCCTCAACTTACGACCAGAACTGAGCGCCAAAATTTACATTGCTAAGTGAGAAACTTGTTAAGTGAATTATGTCCCATTTTAGGATGATTCTTGCCACAGTTATTAAGTGGATCACTGCAATCGTTAAGTTAGTAACATGGTTGTTAAGTGAATCTGGTTTCCTCATTGATTTTGCTTGTCAGGAGGTCGCAAAAGGGGATCACATGACCCCGGGACATTGCAACTGTCATAAATGTGAATCAGTGGTCAAGCATCCGAATGTATAAATCACGTGACCATGGAGATGCTGCAATGGTCATAAGTGTGAAAAACAATCATGTCACTTTCTCCCACAATGTCGTAACTTTGAACGGTCACTAAATGAATTGTAAGTCAAGGACCACCTGTATGCAAACGAGAGAGCAGTTTCTTCCTTTTTTTTTGCAAAAAGTTTTTTTTTTTTCAAACATACAAATTACATCTTTTCGGAACAGAGCTTTGATCCGGTCATCAATTTTTTAATTTTTTTTCATCTTTAACAAAATTTTATATATTCTATTTTGCCATAACACTTATTTCTTAATCTTAAATCACATATTTCAACTAATACCATCTTAGAAAAAGTTTACTCATATTTACTTAATCAATATAATTACCCTTCTATTAACCCACCTTAAATCTTAATCTAATTAATACCTCATAATACATTTCACAATTCTTACCCTAAATCCTCACTATTAACAATACAGTTCAAACATGTTTATATTCCAAAATTATTTCCGTTTCTAAAACTTCCTTACATTTATTTATTACTTCATGTAATGCTCATGAAATCTTTATTCCATTATTACTTTATCAAATTTAAATCTTATCACTAATCTTAAAAATATAGCAATTTAACTATATTTTACAAAGTTTCTTTTTTTCCCCCTCATCATAAACGTACTCTCGCTGTAGAACTCCCTTTTCATAAATAGGTTACTTCGCCACCAAAGTTTTCGTCTTTTAGCTGGCCAGCTTTTTCTCTCCTTCAAATGAAAGCCTGGTTTAAAACATCATTTAATCTTTAATCATAATCACCCCGCTCTGGGTGCATTGGGTGCATTGAAGTGATCGAGAGACTGATGATGATAATAAACTGCCTGCACTCAGGCGTGGATGCCAAGGATCAGCATATCTACCCTGCTTTGCCTTCCACACACCTATAAACTTGACTGTGTTATGTAAACAGTCCTTGAATTTAAAAGATTCGTAGGATAAAGTGCAAATTCCCCAACACGTGGTTACACATAACACATACAAACATCCTTCCCAGTTGTCTTACTTGCTTTTGTTTTTTCACTCCATCACTGCGATAACTGGAATCGAAGTAGCCTGCTAGCCCCCTTTCCAACTAATTATTTTTATACTGCACAGGAGTTTGGATGCATACTGTCTAGACCAGGATTTGTCAACCTTGGCAACTTTATGAAAAAGCAAATGCGATCCTAAGTTGCATTAACACAGGGATACAATCAAGATCAAGGGAGGTACTAATACCTCTCCATAAAGCCTTAGTAAGAAAGACCACACCTAGAGTACTGCATCCAGTTTTGGTCACCGCACTATAAAAAAAGATGTTGAGACTCTAGAAAAAGTGCAGAGAAGAGCAACCAGGATGATTAGGAGACTGGAGACTAAAACATAGGATGAACGGTTACAGGAACTGGGCATGGCTAGTCTAGTGAAGAGAAGGACCAGGGGAGACATGATAGCAGTGTTCTAATATTTGAGGGGCTGCCACAGAGAGGAGCGGGGTCAAGCTATGTTCCAAGGCACCCGAAGGCCAGGCAAGGAATAATGGATGGAAACTGATCAAGGAGAGATTCAACCTTGAAATAAGGAGAAATTTTCTGACAGTGAGAACAATCAACCCATGGAACAGAAGTTGCCTTCGGAAGTTGTGGGAGCTTCATCAACTTTCAAGACGAGACTGGACAGCCATTTGTCAGAAATGGTGTAGGACCTCCTGTTTGAGCGGGGGGGGGGGGGGGTTGGACTAGATGACCTACAAGGTCCCTTCCAACTCTATTAATCTGTTAAAGATCTCTAGATTTAAAATTCCTAGAATTTGCTGGGAACTGAGGTCCACTCAACTTCAAGTTATCAAGGTTGAGAAACACTGGCTTAAAGTGGATATAGATTGAAATAGGGCCTTTAAATTTAAATGTATCTTACAATACCAGGAGCCCTGGTGGCACAGTGGTTAGAATGCAATATTGCAGGCAAACTCTGCTCACTGCCAGCAGTTCGATCCTGACCGGCTCAAGGTTGACTCAGCCTTCCATCCTTCCGAGGTTGGTAAACTGAGGACCCAGGTTGTTGGAGGCAATATGCTGACATTTGTAAACCACTCAGACAGGGCTGTTTACAAATAGTGCTGTACAGCACTATGAAGCGGTATATAAGTCTTAAGTGCTATTACTATTGCTATCAATCTAGCCACTTCTATTCATTCAGTGAAGTGAGCTGTAGCTCCCACAGGCTTGTGCCTTTTAATAAAATGGTTTAGCTGGAAAAGGTGCTACCAAACCTACGATTTTGAAACCATAAAGTAACTGGCTCTACTTCTACAGGTAGTTCTCGACTGAACAGCCATAATTGGTACCAGAATTTCCATTGCTAAGCAAGATGGTCGTTAAGTGAGTCGCACCCGGCCTTTTTTTGCCACAGTTGTTAAATACATCATTGCAGTTGTTCAGTGAATCAGGCTGTTAAGCAGATCCAGCTTCCCCCATTCACTTTGCTTGTCAGGAGCTGGCTGGAAACAGAACACATAAACTTAGCTGCCAATAGAAAGATATAAAAATGAATTTCCTTACAGTGAAGATGTAGAAGATTGTTATTGACTTGGTTTACACTGGACCCTGTTGATTTTCTAATTTTCTAATTTCTAGTTTTCTAAGGGTGCCATCGGTCAAACAATGTTGACTGGCGGCCCCCAGGGGGAGAGCCTTCTCTGTGGGGGCACCCGCCCTCTGGAACGAGCTACCCCCAGGGATACGACTGATCCCGGACCTCTGTACTTTCTGCCGGGCCCTGAAGACTTTTCTATTTTCAGCAAGCCGGGCTGGCTTAAAATTTTTAACTGGTTAATTTTATGGGTAAGGGGTTTTAAATTGGGGAAGCCAAATTGATTTAATTATGTTTTAAATTATTTTAATTTTCATACTGTATGTATTTTAATCTTGGCTGTTCACCGCCCTGAGTCCTTCGGGAAAAGGGCAGTATAAAAATTAATTAATTAATTAATTAATTAATTAATTAATTAATTAATTAATTAAATAAATAAATAAATAAATAAATAAATAAATAAATAAGTCTTATTTCTCACCTTTTCTCTAAAACGAGTGTCCAACTTTGGCAACTTCTAAGACTTGTGGATTTCAACTCCCAGAATTCATAGCTGGCTGGGGAATTCTGGGAGTTGTCCACAGGCCTTACAGTTACAAGGTTGGACACCCCTGCTGTAAAACAACATCTTTTAAAGATGAAAACTGCTAATTTCTCATTAGCGAGGGTGATGATTTCTTAAAATAAACTCATGTTAGATGCTGTGATTTGTGTTTGTCAGCTCTTCTCTTCTCTCTTCCCCCAGACATCTAAGAAGAGCAAACTCGTGAGGCTATCTTTTGGATAGTATTCCTAGAATACATTTGGGTTTTTTTAAAAAAAAAAACTGAAAATGAGAAGAACTTTGAATGGATGGTTGTGTCGGCCTTTTCAAAACGATCCTTCATAAGGATGGAGTGGACCAGCAACCATAATACCTTTGGAGAAAAACAAGAAGCCGAAGGAAGAAAGAAAGGATTTGATTCTGAAGCCAAGGAAAATGGAAATGAGCCACAGAGTGATTGACATAAAAAGGAGAAGCAAAATGTAGCACCTGCAAATTGTGATGCAAATGTTTTGGAGGAGAGCAGAAAATAGGAACACAAGGTAACTAATTCAAGCTCTTCTTTGTTGATCACTCATCCTTGTTTATCGCTTCATTAGCTTTACCTGAGGGAGATTCAGAGGTATCTCTTAAGGAGATCATCTCTGCTCCTCTAAGGAGCTAAAAAGCAGCAAGGAGGTCATTCTCAGAATGACTTTTGGAAGGGAGATTAGCATGATAATGTAACTGGACCAGTTTCCTGCTGTGACGGAATTCACACAGTTCACTAAACCCACATTAAGGAAAGAAAGCTGCTTTTGTAAAATCTGCAGTGCCCAAACCACCAATGTGATCAGCTAAGGCAGGGGTCGGCAACCCACAGCTCTGGAACCGCATGTGGCTCTTTCATCCCTCTGCTGTGGCTCCCTGTCGCCGCCACAATTTTGAGAGGGGCTTCCAGTTGGGGGGAAAAGCCGGGCGCGCCTGGAGGAGACTCTATGGCAAGGGACAAGTTTTCTGGTTGGCTCCACAATTGATAGGGCTTTCAGTTAAGACAGGTAGAGGAAAAAGGACGCCGTGCTAGGAGGAGACACTATGGTGGGGGATCCGGACTTCCGGTTGGCTCCAGAATTGAACCGGGGGAGGTGGTCTTCTGGTTAGGACCTTTGTGGCTCTTTTGAGTGTTTTAAGTTGCCGACCCCAGGGCTAAGGCAAGTGTCGATTTGCCCAAAATACAAAGGGGATGGCTGGGTTCCCACCATATATGGTGAAAGGCAATTTAGTCAACCCCTTTTTAGCCTAACCTGCGCTTCCTTAGCTGTAGGTATCCAGCTGCACCAAAGGTGCTTTTTTGCAAATGGGAACTGGGCTTTCTGAGTGGGTTTTTTTTTTTTTTTTTTTTTTTTTTGGGAAAACATTTTACTTCCAATGAAGAAGCTTCTTGGATGAGAAGCAAGATGTTTTCTTTTTTTTTTTTTTATTGAAAAGTTTTATAAGAAATTCAAACAATTTTCTCCCCCCCCAACCTTTCCCCTTCCCCACATAAATTGTACATTTTCTTATACATAAGAAATCCTACATATACATGTTTCCCTTAAAGAAAGCATTAAAATAAGACATTTTAATTACATTCGGAGTTGCTCTTCTTCTCTTTCTTCCCTCATTCCACAACAAACCTTCTTCTTCTCCTCCTTTCTTTCCCTTCCCTCCCTCCTCTTCTCTCCTACTTTCTGCTACCTCTTCTCCCACCTCATCCTACTTCCTTTCCCTTTCCCCCACTTCTCTCTTCTTTTCCCCCTTCTTGCCTTCACTCCTACCCCTATCCCCTTCCCTTCCTCCTCTCCTTTCTTCCATTCCTCACCCTCCCTCTCCTCCTCCTACCCCCTCCTCCTCTCTCCTTTCTAACTTCTTAGAAGCAAGATGTTTTCAAAGGAAAAAAATAACAACAACAAGAAAGTACATTTTGAAAAAAAAAGCCCGTTTGGGACAAACTCTGATCTTGGATGATTGAGAACCTCTATAGACCTGAATCCTCCTGCAGTTTTTATCCTTATCCATTAGTGCTGCAGTTGTCAAAAAAGCCAACCCAGTTCTAGGCTCCATTAACAGAGGGATAGAATCAAGATCGCGTGAAGTGTTAGTACCGCTTTATAATGCAATGGTAAGGCCACACTTGGAATACTGCATCCAGTTTTGGTTGCCACGATGTAAAACAGATGTTGAGACTCTAGAAAGAGTGCAGGGAAGAGCAACAAAGATGATTAGGGGGCTGGAGGCTGACACATATCAAGAACAGTTGCAGGAATTGGGTATGTCTAGTTTAATGAGAAGAAGGACTAAGGGTGACATGATAGCAGTGTTCCAATATTTGAGGGGCTGCCACAAAGAAGAAGCCTTGATGGTACAGTGGTCTAAGCACCCTGTTATTAACACAGCTGCCTGCAATTACTGCTGGTTCGAATCTCTCCAAGGCTCAAGGTTGACTCAGCCTTCCATCCTTTCTAAGGTAGGTGAAATGAGGACCCAGTTTGTGGGGGCAATAAGCTGACTTTGTATAAAATATACAAAAGTATGAAAGCTATTGCTTAACGCATTGTAAACTGCCCTGAGTCTCCGGAGAAGGGCGGCATATAAATCAAATTAAAAAAAAAAAAAAAAGAATCCTGTCAACCTATTCTCCAAAGCACCTGAAGGTAGAACAAGAAGCAATGGGTGGAAACTAATTAAGGAAAGAACCTAGAACTAAGGTGAAATTTCCCGATGGGTAGAACAATCAATCTTGACTCCAGAAGTTGTGGATGCTCCCAACACTGGAGGTTTTTAAGAAGAGATTGGACAACCAGTTGTCTGAAATGATAAAGGGTCTCATGCTTGAGCAAGGGGTTGGACTAGAAGACCTCCAAGGTCCCCTCCAACTCTTGTTATTCTGGCTTTCCAATAGAGACATGCCTACTGATTACATTCAGAACCTCACTAGGTTCTTGGAAATCTTTCAGGCATGGAAGGTTTTGCCAAACGTGGCACAGGTCAAGCTGAAACAAAATGGAATTAAAGGCCTTGGAAAAAAGCACGGATGTCGGATAGAAGCAGCCAGAGTTTTCTTAGTCCAGGTTGCCATCGCAATGACGGTGTTCTGTTAACGTTTAAGATCAGGTTGCCAGCTCTGCACAGTCACGTTGCAATAAAAAGACAAACCACCCTCTCCCCTTTCTGCTTAAACCTGAGTTACCCCGTTCAAAGGTTAATCAGTCCACTTGTTGTCCATCAAGCAACTTGTCACAGCTGATGCTAGCAAATGGTTTGGTGGTGAAGCCATTACTCCATTAATAGGTTTCTGGGAATGCCTGAAACGTGTGTTCAGACATAAGCAAAGCTGCATGGAGGACAGAGGAGAAGGGTATCAGGAGCCCTCCGTTTGGGAGAGAGGAAACAATTTCACCTACACCCCAATTCTTCGGTGTTGAGGTGTATCAGCCTTGTTCTCGAACGTTCAGGTGGAAAATACAGGTTGTTTTCAATGACCCTGGTTTAATGACCATTTGAAACAGCCCTGGAAAAAAGTGACTTATGACCGGTTTTCACACTTTCATGGCCGTTGTAGCATCCCCATGGTCACGTGACCAAAATTCGGATGCTTGGCAGCTGTCCTGCATTTCTGACACTTGCAAATGTTCCAGGGTCCCAAATGTCCCATAAGAGCCTTGGTAGTACAGTGGTCTAAGGCACCCTGTTATTAAGATCAGCTGCCTGCAATTACTGCAGGTTCGAATCTCGCCAAGGCTCAAGGTTGACTCAGCCTTCCATCCTTTCTAAGGTAGGTAAATTGAGGACCCAGTTTGTGGGGGCAATAAGCTGACTTTGTATAAATATACAAAAGAATGAAGGCTATTGCTTAGCGCATTGTAAGCCGCACTGAGTCTCCGGAGAAGGGCGGCATATAAATCAATTTTTTTTTTTAAAAAAAAGGGGGGGTCATGTGATCACTTTTTGCGACTTTCTGACTAGCAAAGTCAACTGTGTTACTAATTTGACAACGGCATAATTCACTTAAGAAGTGTGGCCAAAAAAAAATCGTAAAATGGGGCAAAACTTACTGTCATCTGCATAGGAGAAATTTTAGATGGCATTCTGCCTGGGCCACAGCTGTAGAATGGCTGTTTACTGTATTTTTCGGAATATAAGTCACACCGGAGTATAAGACGCAGCAAGATTTTGAAGAGGCAAACAAGAAAAAATATATATTTTTACCCTCCCCTGGCCCCAGGAGCACTCTGCAGGCCTCCCAAACCCTCTGCACGTCATGTTTTTGTGAAAAAAGGGCCTGTTTTGGATGTGCGGGGCGGGGTTTCGGGAGGCCAAAAATGGCTGTATTCAGTGTATAAGACACACCAACATTTCCACCCTCTTTTTGGGGGGGAGGGGAGTGCGTCTTATACTCCGAAAAGTACAGTAGTTTGCATACAGATTTTCTAATTGTGCTGCTGTCATTCATAATGTGACCTTAGAGGGCTGAATGCCTTTGAATTTTGTATCCTAGTCCTTTTTGGATGTGGTACTTTTGGATGTGATAATTCTTGACTTACAACATTTCATTTAGTGACTGTTAAAAAAAATTGCTTAATGGGGGAAAGGGGAAGTTTTTCACACTTATGACCGTTGCAGCATCCCCAGTGTCATGTGATCAAAATTCAGATGCTTGCTAACTGACTCAGCGGTGAAATGCTCCCAGTTCGGACCGGATCACCCAATCCAGTAGCGATGGCGGCGGGTGGTTCGAAGAACCGGTAGCAAAAATCCCTTTCCCCCCCCCGTGCCCAGCTGAGCCGCACGATCATCAGAGGCTTTTTTTTTTACTTTTAAAAGCATTTTTTCTACCACCTCTTCTGACGAAAAAATGCTTTTAAAAGTAAAAAAAAAAAAGCCTCTGATGATCGCGCGGCTCAGCTGGGATCGTCAGAGGCTTTTCAAAGCATTTTTTTCTGCAACCTCTTGGCCGAAGAGGTGGTAAAAAAAATGCTTTGAAAAGTCTCTGATGATCAGGGTGGATAAAAATCAATGATTTTTTTTAAAAAAATCAAAAAAAATCAGATTGTTTTGATTTAAATTGGATTTTTTTAAATTTAAATTGGATTTTTTTGATTTTTATTAAATTTATTTTAATAAAAAACTTTTGGGGTAAAAATCTATCGTAAGATAGGTTTCTATTTAAGATACATAAATAATTTAGTTTATTCATCATGAAATGGAGCTTAGTTATGTAGCATGAGGCTGTATATTCTGCAACACTGGGACTATCGGTGAGTCAACAGCGGGTCAAAGGAGTAGCAGAGATGACAGTTGCTCTTTAAAAATTATGATTTAAATCGAGTTGATTTAAATCAAGCCTTTTTACTAGTGATTTAAATCACGATTTAAATTGTGATTTAAATTAACTCGATTTAAATCAAATCCACCCTGCTGATGATCCCAGCTGAAGTTGTCTGATCAACAGAGAGGTCTTTTTTAAAAAGCCTCTCTGATGATCCCAGCTGAGTTGCCTGATCGGCAGAGGCTTTTCAAAGCAGTAGAAAAAATGCTTTGAAAAGTTTTTTTTAAAAAAAGTTGGCCACGCCCACCCAGTCACATTACCCCACCACCACCAAGCCACGCCCACAGAACCGGTAGTAACAAATTTTACATTTCACCCCTGAACTGACTCATATTTATGATGGTTGCAGCGTCCTGGAATAACATGATCCCCTTATGTGAGCTTTTGACAAGCAAAGTCGATGGGGAAGCCGGATTCACTTAGCAACGGCATTACTAACAGAACGACTGCAGGGATTCACTTAGCAACTCTGGCAAGAAAGGTGGTAAAATGGAGCAAAACTCACTTAGAACAGCTGTCTCTTTTAGCGACAGAAATTTGGGGCGCAGTGGCGGCCGTAGGTTGAGGACTACTTGCATCCAGCATGCACCATCTCACAGGGATATTAATACTCCTTGGCGTTGCCATTAGAGTGTGTGTTTTGAAGTCCTAACTAATGTTCTATATTTGGACTGAATCCTGGGAATGAAATAGTGGGTGGTTGGAAGCCCCGAATTCCAATCCTGATCACAGGGAAGGGAGCCTGTTAAAAGACCCTCGCTTCAACTATCCTGAATATCCAAAGATGAATTTTAAGTGCTCGTTGAACCTATCTGGAAGATCTTAAGTTGCTATTTTCCTTTTTAACGGGATACCGAATCAGCTCTGTTGGCTTTTTTCCCAGCTGCTTAAATTCGAGCAGTCCTTGGGCTTAAGTGTGAAAGGTGCGGACACAGTCTGTGTGTCCAGTGCTCTCCAAGAAACAGCGTGCGATTTGGCACGCTTCTCGTCCATCAAATCACCTAATTATTTTCAGCGCAGGCAAAAGCCTCCGACTCGGTTCATTCCTTTGCTCTCCTTTCCTTACAGGTACCTTCAACCATCTGTCTGAGCCTGATAGAGATACTTGTCTGATGGGGCTAAAATTACCCTGTGAGGGATGACATTTCTCAGCCCGGCCTTTGCTGAATCAGAAAGAGCCGAGGGTAGATGGGAAAAAGGGGGCTCGTGCCAAGTTTCCAGGGGGGTGGGGAGGTGGACTCATGGAGAGCCTTGGGAATGACATTGATAGCCATAGCATTGATTGATTGGTTCGATTTATATGCCGCCCTTCTCCGAAGACTCAGGGCGGCTTACAATGCGTTAAGCAATAGCCTTCATACTTTTGTATATACCTGCTTAGTAGGAATTTGCCCCCCCCAAACGGTGTTCTTTTATATACAAAGTCAGCTTATTGCCCCCACAATCCGGGTCCTCATTTTACCTACCTTCGAAAGGATGGAAGGCTGAGTCAACCTTGAGCCTGGTGAGATTTAAACTCGCAATAATTGCAGGCAGCTGGCAGCTAAGTGCTACTTAACAGCACTTTAGTCCGCTGCACCACCAAGGCTCTTTTAGACTTACATACCGCTTCGTAGCGCTTTACAGCCCTTTCTAAACAGTTTGCAGAGTCGGCAACAATCTGGGCACCCATTTTACCGACCTCGGAAGGATGGAAGGCTGAGTCGACCTTGAGCCAGTGAAAATCGAACTGCTGGCAGTCGGAAGAATTAGCCTGCAGTACTGCATTCTGACCACTGCGCCACCACGGCTCTTAATCAACTACCTGATTGCTGCTTTATCTGTGTCCTCAGGGTCACCCGAGTAGTGCAAGTGGGTGTGGAGCTTTCTTGGCTGCAGGATGTTTTTCTGTCCCTTCACTGCAGGCTGTTGGGGATGAGTCTGTGCTGTCTGCATCTCAAACTGAAGTGCAAATGGTTCCTGTGATCTGCAGTTTTTATGGAAATCTGTTCCTGCATCCGTTCAACTTTTCAGGTAACCCTGAGGACACAGATAAACCTCCAAGTAGCCTCAATGACTCTCTCAAAATAATGCAAATGACCAGCTGTCTGCAAGGGAGTATAAATCCTTCCATTCCCCACTATCCTGTCAGAGCTGAAGAAGCTTCTTGGATGAGAAGCGAAACGTCTTCAAAAGAAAAAATAAGGAAGTCCGGTTGCCTCCTGAAAAAGCACCTTTGGGACAACCATAATCTGGATGACTGAGAATCTCCATATACAATGTTGCATTGTGTCGTTAAAAGGTAAAGGTTCCCCTCGCACATATGTGCTAGTCGTTTCTGACTCTAGGGGGCGGTGCTCATCTCCGTTTCAAAGCCGAAGAACCAGCGCTGTCCGAAGACGTCTCCCTGGTCATGTGGCCGGCATGACTAAACGCCAAAGGCTCACAGAACGCTGTTACCTTCCCACCAAAGGTGGTCCCTATTTTTCTACTTGCATTTTTTACCTGCTTTCGAACTGCTAGGTTGGCAGAAGCTGGGACAAGTAACGGGAGCTCACCCCATTACGCGGCACTAGGGATTCGAACCACTGAACTGCCAACCTTTCGATCGACAAGCTCAGCATCTTAGCCACTGAGCCACCGCATCCATGGCACATGCTTATTTACGTTTGGTTTCTAATTTCTGATTGATCTCAGGTAGGCCGGACAATCATAGCCGTACTAATTGTCACAATTACAGTAACAGTATCAGAGTTGGAAGGGACCTTGGAGGTCATCTAGTCCAACCCCCTGCTCACGCAGGAGACCTGTACTAGGGAGTCGACCTTTCTGATTGACAAGCTCAGTGTCTTAGCCACTGAGCCATCTAGTCAGCCAAAGGGTTTGGATGTGACTCGTGGGGGTGGGGGGGGACATAAAATGCCCAGATTTGTCGTATTTCCATCATTAGGAAAGGGAATCTCAATGAGACTTTTTGTGCTGGTTAATGGAAGGAGGAAACATGGAGTTTTCCTTGCTTTTCCCTTCTTCTCCCACAATCTCTCCCCACTCTTGTTATCTCTCCCCCTCCCTTGTTTTTTTTTTTCTGAAAACAAATTAAACCCTAGCAAGCAGTTTATTCTAGTACCTTGGATTTCCTAACCGGATCTCAGATGACTGAATGTGTTTAATAAAAATGATAGTGTGTGAATGAGTCAGATTTTCTTTTTTCTTTTTTAAAATCTTTCCCTCACACTATGTAGATGCAGAAGAGTTGGGGAAATGGGTTCTCAGGTGTGTACGAAGAAGGAATTACCAACCCTCTTTCCTGTGGGTGTATGCAAAAATTCAACCCGTTGGGGAAAATAACAGCAGCTAACCTTTCCGTACCACCTGAAACTCGCAGGAAAGCCCAAGTCTTCAGCTTCCACTGCGGACGACCCAATTTTTTTTTTTTAAAAAAAATTGAATTTATAATTTTGCAAAACAAAACTTGTTTCTTGTTTCCAGGGCTGTCGAGAAGGACCCATACGCAACATTCTTGGTCTTTTTAAACAACCTTCCTCTAGCTGGCGTCCCTGGGTTGTTTGGCGCTACCATCCCCATCATTATTACTCAGTGGGGAAGAAAGGAAGGGTGCTCCATAGCACATTTTTAAGGCCCAGTTCCCTTTATCTTCTGATGAGATGGACTTAGAAAGGTGAGGGGATGTGTCTCATTAACCTGGAGCCTGGAATAATGCCTCCATTAACCTGGAACCAGCAACCTGGAATTGAGGAGAAACTTCCTAACAGTGAGGACAATTAACCAATAGAACAGAAGTTGCCTTCAGATGTTGTGGGTGCTTCATCACTGGAGGTTTTTAAGAAGAGGCTGGACAGCCACTTGTCTGAAATGGTATAGGACAGTGATGGCGAACCAATAGTATGCGTGCCATAGGTGGCACGCAGAGCCATATCGGTGGGCACGCGAGCTCACCTCTGGCGTGCATGCGCGCGCTGGCCAGCTGATTTTCGGGCCTTTTGGGCCCACCGGAAGTCAGGAAAAAGGCTATTTCTGACCTCCGGAAGGCCTCCGAGAGGAGGTGGGGAAGGCCATTTTTGCCCTCCCCAGCCTCCTAGAAAGTCTCTGGAGCCTGGGGAGAGTGAAAAATGGGCCTTCCAGTGGGACTGGAAGTTGGCAAATGGGCCTTTTCCGGCCTCCAGAGTGCCTTCAGTGGGATGGGGAAGGCCGTTTTCACCCTCCCCAGCCTCCTAGAAGGGCTCTGGAGCCTGAGGAGAGCGAAAAACGGTCCTACCTTGCCATCACATGCCAAAAGTGGGGGAAGCATAGGGGGGGTGTTGCGCACGCATGCGCGGGGGTGGGTGGATCGCATAGAATTGTGGGAGTGGGCACACGCACGAGCGACCCTCCCGCACTCCCCCCCCACACTTTTGGCACACGATGGCAAAAAGGTTAGCCATCACTGGTATAGGATCTATTGCTTGAGCAGGGGGCTGGACTAGAGGACCTCAAAGGTCCCTTCCAGCTCTATTCTGATTTTGATGAGGAGGGAAAACTGGTTTGGATTCAGGCAGTGCCAGATTAATTTTGTGCAGCAGCAGCCAAAAAAGCCAGTGCAATCTTAGGCCGCATTAATAGAGGGAGAGAATCAAGATCGCATGAAGTTCTAGCACTGCTTTACAAAGTCTTGATAAGACCACATTTGGAATACTGCATGTAGTATTTGGGTCACCACAATATAAAAAACATGTTGAGACTCTGGAAGGAGTGCAGAGAAGAGCAACAAGAATGATTAGGGGGAGCTAAAACATACGAAGAACAGTTGCTGGAATTGGGTATATCTAGTTTAATGAAAGCAAGAACTCACCTAACATTTTATTCCATTTGTTCATTTATTAAAATGTTTAAACCACCCAGTATCCAAAGCTGTCTGAATGGGTTATAATAAAACAGCAAATAGTGGGACGACACCTGTCAAGGATAGGATATCACCTAGAAGCCTGACATAATACATTTTCCTCAGAACAAACAGCCAGATTGTTTAAGCCTGAGGAAGTAATCAAGCATGCCATTCTAGCAGTGTTCCAATATTTATGGGGTTCCTACAAAGAAGGAGGAGGTCAACCTATTTTCCAAAGCACCACAAGGCAAGACAAGAAACTAACCAAGGAGAGAAGCAACCTAGAACTAATAAGAAATTTCCTAACGAACCAAGGCGAACAAGCAACCAATGGAATAGCTTGCCTTCAGAAGTACTCCATCATTAGAGGTTTCCAAGAGAAAACTGGACAACCATTTGTCTAAAATAGTATAAGGTCTCCTCCTCGAGCAGGGGGTTGGTCTAGAAGACCTCCAAGTTCCCTTCCAACTCTGTTAGTGTTCTATATTCCCCCGTGGGACAGACTAGCAAGAGAAGAACAGACGATGCTCCAAATTTGAAGAGTTTTTGTTCGTTGGTTTTAGCAAATAAAAGTCACATAGCACGGAGCTCTAGAGGCATATAGCTTTACGTGTACATCTCCTATTCTGGATTTCCTGCCCCCTGCAAAATAAAATAAAATAAAATAAATATGACAGGCACCGTAAATCTAACTATACTTTATTTCTGAATCTTGGAGTCCTGCCTTTCATAGGCATCTGCTTTTCTTGATACGTACTTCCTCTCTGCCCTTCCCTTTCTCTCCCTCCCTCAACACACACACACACACACACACACACACACACACACACTCACTCACTCACTCACTCACTCACAAACGCACTTCATTTTCTTAGAAATAAGATAAACATAATTCATAGCTGGTTTTTAACTCTGCGAATTGAACTGTTACCGCATCAGTATTTCCATTGTACCTTGGGTTTGTGTTTCCTTGATTGACAGCTGGGGTTCTTTTTAAATCATTTGCATATGTTCTCTTAAGTGAACTGAGGACGAGAATGGCTTTCAGAAGGGAAGTAAGCTCAACCAAGGAAGTACTGCCAAGTAGGTAGCCTTCCCTACAGCCTCCTACAGATAACCTGAATTACACTGCCCATCATCCTAAGATATTATGGCCAGAACGGCTTTTCAGGAAAGGCTGTTTTTTCCCTAACCTTGATTCTCTTGATCTTGACAGACTTTGAGTACAGGTAGTCCTCGACTTACGATCATAATTGAGCCCAAAATTTCTGCTGTTTAAGTGAGTTTTGCCCCATTTTTACGACCTCACGGTTGTTAAGTGAATCACTGCAGTTGATAAGTTAGTAACCCGGTTGTTAAGTGAATCTGGCTTCCCCATGGACTTTTGCTTGTCAAAAGGTTGCAAAGGGGGATCCTATGACCTTGGGACACAGCAACGGTCATAAGTATGAAGCAGTTCTCCAGTGTACTGGAAGGCTAATCCAATCGTGTGGGTTGTAGACTTCTCTTCCGCTTTGGAGACTGAGTCAATCAGAACCTTGATCACCCACCCCCCTTCTCCTACTGAGCATGCTCAGAATTTGACTCAGTCATCGAGCGAAGGAGACGTGTGCGAGAGTGCTGCTGCAAAGAATCCAGTACACTGAGAAGAAGCGTATCTAGTAAGACCAACGCTCTTTTCCAAGCATTTAAATTTTGATCAAATGATCATGGGCATGCTACAAAAGGTTGTAACTATGAAAAATGGTCATAAGTCACTTTTTTCAGTGCCGTTGTCACTTTGGACGGTCATTAAATGAACTGTTGTAAGTCGAGGACTACTTGTATTGGGCCCAATCCAACAAGATGCAGTTCAAGGGTGAGAAAAGTAAGGTCCTGCTCTTAGCCAGGAAAAACCAAATGCACAGGTATAGAATAGGTGGTACCTGCATCAATAGTAGTAACTGTGAGAGAGATCTTGGAATCCGAGTGGACAATCACTTAAAGATGAGCCAGCAGTGTGTGGCAGCTGCCAAAAAAGCCAATGCTTCAACAGAAGGATCGCATCAAGATAACAAAAAGTGATAGTACTGCTTTACACCATGCTGATGTCACCATACTTAGAATACTGTGTCCTGTTTTGGTCACCACAATGCAAAAAAAAGATGTGGAGACTCTAGAAAGAGTGCAGAGAAGAGCAACAAAGATGAATAGGGGACTGGAGGCTAAAACATATGAAGAACGGTTGCTGGAATTGGGTATGTCCAGTTTAATGAAAAAAAAGGACTAGGGGTGACATGATAGCAATGTTCCAATATTTGAGGGGCTGCTGCCCCAAAGAAGAGAGAGTCAAGCTATTCTCCAAAGTACCTGAGGGCGGGACAAGAAGCAATGGATGGAAACTTATCAAGGACAGAACCAACCTAGAACTAAGGAGAAATTTCCTGACAGAGAGTTCCAATCAGTGGAACGGATTGCCTTCAGAAGTTGTGGGTGCTCTTAACACTGGAGGTTTCAGCCATTTATCTGAAATGGTATAAGGTCTCCTGCCTGAGCAGTGGTTTGGACTATAAGAGCCGAGGTGGCGCAGTGGTTAGAGTGCCGTACTGCCGCTACTTCAGCTGACTGCTAGTTCAGCAGATCAGCAGATCAAATCTCACCAGCTCGAGGTTGACTCCATCTTCCATCCTTCTGAGGTGGGTAAAATGAGGACCCAGATTGTTAGGGGGCAATATGCTATTTAGTATACTGTCTTTGGTGTAAGCCGCCCAGAGTCCTCGGAGAGTGGGCAGTATAGAAATATGAATAATAAAATAAATAAATAAATAAAGACCACCAGAGTCCCTTCTACACTGTTATTCTGTATTTAAAAGAAATGCAGGCATTTGCAGCATTCTTGCATTTGAGCCAGCCAGATGTTCTAAGAAGTACCGTCACCCATTCATAGGTACATAGAAGCTATTTTTGGAGAGAGAAAGAGAAGAGAGATGGAGAGAGAGAGAGAGATGGACAGATGTTTACTGAAACCAAGACTTTCTTGCTTTGCAATTCAGTCCCTGTCACTGCAAGGCCTTTTCCTCCCTTTCTGTTGACTCTGGTTTTAATACCCATGTAACATTTCTGGCACGTGTGACCATTTTACATTCACTCATTCTTCAAAACATGACTCAGAGAGATATGTGGTTAACTCTACTCCAGCCTCAGCCACACATCCTAAGTTATCTGAATTTACTGCTATAGTTATCCTGACACCTGAATGGATATGTTGGAACACTTTACTATTTATATTTATATCCAGCCTTTGTTATGTTTACAAATATACTGAAGGTGGCAAACATATCCAATACACCTTCTCTTCCTATTTTCCCCATAAGAACAATCCTGCGAGGTGAGTTGGGCTGAGAGAGAGAGAGAGAGTGACTGGCCCAAGGCCATTCAGCTGGCTTTCATGGCTAAGGCAGAATTGGAATTCAGAGTTTACATCCGAAATGCTCAGCAGAAAATAAGTTTCACATTTCCATGCTGAGTCTTCATACATAATCTTTGTTCCTTGTAGTAGGGGAGGCCACACCAAAACGCAGAGAAGACCCTCTCCCTCCTTTCTTCCTTGCTTCTCTCTTCTTCCTTTCTTTCCCGTTTTACTCTTTCTCCTTCCTTCCTTCTTTCCTTCCTTGTTTCCTTGTTCCTTCCTTTTTTCCTTATTCCTTCCTTGTTTCCTTCCTTGTTTCCTTGTTCCTTTCTTGTTTGTTTTCTTTTTTCCTTGTTCCTTGTTTGTTTCCTTCCCTCCTTGTTTCCTTGTGTTTCCTTCCCTCCTTGTTTCCTTCCTTGTTTCCTTTTTTCCTTGTTCCTTGTTTGTTTCCTTCCCTCCTTGTTTCCTTGTTTTTTTCTTTGTTTCTTGTTTCCTTGTTTATTTTCTTTTTTCCTTGATTGTTTCCTTGTTTGTTTCCTTCCTTGTTTGTTTCCTTTTTTCCTTGTTCCTTGTTTGTTTCCTTTTTTCTTGTTTGTTTCCTTGTTTGTTTCCTTCTCTCCTTGTTTCCTTGTTTGTTTCCTTTTTTCCTTGTTTCCTTCCTTCCTTGTTTGTTTCCTTCCCTCGTTTTCTTGTTTGTTTTCTTCCCTCCTTGTTTCCTTGTTTGTTTCTTTTTTTCCTTGTTTCCTTGTTCCTTGTTTGTTTGTTTCCTTGTTTGTTTCCTTTTTTCCTTGTTTGTTTCCTTCCCTCCTTGTTTCCTTGTTTATTTCATTTTTTCCTTGTTCCTTGTTTCCTTGTTTGTTTCCTTTTTTCTTGTTTCCTTCCTTGTTTCCTTCCTTGTTTCCTTGTTTGTTTGTTTGTTTCCGTTTTTCCTTGGTCCTTCCTTGTTTCTTTCCTTCCTTGTTTCTTTCCTTGTTTCCATGTTTGTTTCCTTCTTACCTCGTCCCTCCCTCCTTGGGGATTCCCAAGAGGAAGAAAAGATTTCACTTGTCAAAGCCCAAAATTGAACGGCTTCTTCGTTCAAGGAAGTGTGACTGAGTTCTTTGCTCACAGTTAACAAAAATTGAAGTTGAGATTTTCTTGCCACATTTGCACCTTGTGTTTAGCACCTTCTATTCCTTGCCCACCTTGAGTTTTAACTGAAGATTTGGGATGCTCCTTCGGTGACCTTCGAAGAAACTTACGTGCAGACTGTTTCACTCAGTAGGGTTGATGAATCAAGACTTCTGCCGGTAAGATAGCATCTCTCATTAACCAAAGACGGAAATTAATAAATGGGCTGCAAATGTCTGAGAGCTCTATTTTCGTGCCAGCATCTAAACTCGTTGTACCTCAGGGATGAAGTGGAAAAGAAAATTTCCATAAATTTCATGGTGCAAAGTTTGCTATCCAGAAATCTAAAGAGAACTTGCAGGCAAGAATATGCACATATAGTGAACCGTCAACATTTGAAATCTCTTGGTGAGAATTTTAGACGACGTTCTATCGTTTTTCTGGGAAACAAGCTTGAACTTTCTTGATTTATGTCATCAGATTCTGAATGCAGTTTTTAAAACTGTAGATAGATGTGAATCAGCAGTGTGATAACACTGCCGCAACGGCAACTGAGGTTCTATCAACAGAAGTGTAATTTCTAAATTATGGCACGTAATAGTTAGATTAATTATAGCATAATCAGCATACTATTTTAGGACTGTGTCCAAATCTGGATACCACATTTTAAGAAAAAAATGGGAGGAACCGTGGAACAACGCAGAAAACAAAACCAGATACGAATTGGAGCTTTGAGTTCTAGTCTCACCTTAAGCGTGAAAGCTGGTTGGGTGACTTTGGGCCAATCACGAGGAGACTGTGAGTTCTAGTCCCACCATAGGCATGAAAACCAGGTGGGTGACTTTGGTCCAATCACCAGGAGTCTGTGAGTTCTAGTCCCACTTTAAGCATGAAAGCCAGGTGAGTGACTGGTCCAGTCACCAGGAGACTGAGTTCTAAGCATGAAAACCGGTTGGGTGACTTTGGGCCAGTCACTCTCAGCCTAACCCACCTTGCAAGGTTGTTGTTGGGAAAACAGGAGGAGGAAGGAGCATTAGGTATGTTCGCTGCCTTGAGTTATTTATACAAGTAATATATGCAGGATATAAGTACAAAGGAAGGCCTGTTTTACGCTCTCCCCAGGCTCCAGAACCTTTCTAGGAGCCTGGAGAGGGTGAAAACGGCCTTCCCCACTCCCTGAAGGCCCTCTGGAGGCCAAAAATGGCCCATTTCCCAACTTCCAGTCCCACCAGATGTGGGCAAACGGGCCATTTCCGGCCTCCTGTGGATGGGGAAGACCATTTTTGCCCTCCCCAGGCTCCTAGAAAGGCTCTGGAACCTGGGGAAAACGAAAAATGGGCCCACTGGGCTGTCACGTGCCAAAAGTGGGGGAAGGTTGTGTGCACATGCGCTAGGGGGCAGGGTGCATTAAATTATGGGTGTGGCACGTGTGTGACAACCCCCCCCCCCCCGCTTTTGGCACGTGACGGCAAAAAGGTTAGCCATCACTGCTCTACACCATTTCAGACAAATGGTTGTCCAATCTTTTCTTAAAAACATCCAAGTGTTGGAACATCTACAACCTCTGAAGGCAATCCATTCTACTAATTAATTGTTCTGTCAGGAAATTTCTCCTTATTTCCAGGTTTCTTCTCTCCTTGATTAGTTTTATTTATTTATTTATTTATTTATTAGATTTTTATACCGCCCCCTCTCCCGAAGGACTCGGGGCGGTGAACAGCCAGAATTAAAAACACACAATACAAATATTAAAATACATTAAAACAAAATTAAATTATCTTAGGCTACTCCAATTTAAAACCCCGTTACCCATAAAATTCACCCAATTAAAAAATTTTAACCCAGCCCGGCTTGCTGAAATAAAAAAGTCTTCAGGGCCCGGCGGAAGGTCCGGAGGTCCGGGATTAGTCGTATCCCTGGGGGTAGCTCATTCCAGAGGGCGGGTGCCCCCACAGAGAAGGCTCTTCCCCGGGGGGTCGCCAGCCGACATTGCCTGACAGACGGCACCCTGAGGAGACCCTCTCTGTGGGAGCGTGTTGGCCGGTGGGAGGTTATCGGAGGCAGAAGGTGGTCTCGTAAATAACTGGGTCCTAAGCCATGGAGCGCTTTGAAGATGAGAACCAACACCTTGAAGCGCACTCGGAAGACCACTGGAAGCCAATGCAGCTCGCGCAGGAGAGGTGTCACGTGGGAGTGCCATGTCGCCCCCATAAGTACCCGCGCGGCCGCATTCTGCACCAGTTGGAGCCTCCGAGTGCTCCTCAAGGGGAGCCCCATGTAGAGAGCGTTGCAGTAGTCGAGGCGGGAAGTGACGAGGGCATGAGTGACCGTGCATCGGGAGTCCCGATCCAGAAAGGGGCGCAACTGGCGTATCAGGCGAACCTGATAGAAAGCCCCCCTGGCCACGGCCGTCAAATGCTCTTCTAAAGACAGCCGTGCGTCCAGGAGGACACCCACGTTACGCGCCCTCTCCGTGGGGGCCAATGTCTCGCCCCCAATAGTCAGCGATGGCACCAGCTGACTATATCGGGACGCCGGCAGCCACAGCCACTCAGTCTTGGAGGGATTGAGTCGGAGCCTGTTCCTCCCCATCCAGACCCGCACCGCCTCCAGGCACCGAGACATCACTTCAAGGGCATCGTTGGGGTGGTCTGGGGTGGAGATGTACAGCTGGGTGTCATCAGCATACAGATGGCACTGCACCCCAAAATCACGGGTGTTTTTTCACCCATTGCTTCTTGTCCTGCCTTCAGGTGCTTTGGAGAACAAATTGATCCCCTCTTCTTTGTAGGAGCCCCTCAAATATTGGAACACTGCTGCCATGTCACCCAAGTCCTTCTTTTCATTAAAGTAGACATACCCAGTTCCTGCAACCGTTCTTCGTGTGTTTTAGCCTCCAGTCCCCTAATCATCTTCGTCGCTCTTCTCTGTACTCTCTAGAATGTCAGGAAGCAAAAGATATAAGTTCAAGAGGACCTGAAAGTTGCATACCGCTTCTATCTGAGAAGTGCCACCTCTATTGGTATCTGGGAACAATCTTGAGAGACAGCAGGAAGTGTCACAGCCAGGAGAAAAGTATGATTAAAGATAGCTTAGTCCACAATAGTAGTGGAAGCATGCCATACTTCTTAAAAGGGTTTCTTAGGCTCCAAAGGTGACAAGGGAGAAATGTACCTTAAAACGTCTTAAGATTTTGTAAAGGTAACCTTACAATAAAGTAGATTTAGTTCATCAGCGCATGCTTCCTGTTTATAGACTACCTCACAAGGCTGGCACCGCCCACTCAGAACTAACTTGGAAGCCACTGATGTTGCTTTCTAGAAAGCTTCCAGAAGGAAGGAAGTGGGATCTGACAAAGCTTTGACAAAGGGAATGGTTTGGGAGCGTGTTTTCTGTGTCAATCAAGGTCGCAACCAGTCCTTTAACTCAGATTCGGAAACAAACTGTTTTGAAAGAGTGATGTTTTAGAAATATCGTGACTCCTTTTCGGCAGCTCGCACCTGTGGTCAAAGGATTGGTGGTGTTCCGTTCCAGCTGAAGCTTTCAGATAGTTTTCAAAGACAACGTTTTCAGATCTAAGTCTTTTAAGGTCCTTGAACCCCTGTAACCAAGGGGATTTTTTTGCATTTCCTGGGAGATTATAATGATGCTACAGGCTGGCTTAAGCATGAGTTCCTTGATAAGGAAGGTAAGCCCCAGCTAGTCGTCAACTTTTGACCACGATTGAGCCCAAAACTCAGGGTAATTCCGCCCACAGCTAAGAGTTCGATTCCCATCCTTCCATCCTTCAGAGGTTGGTAAAATGTGGACCTAGATCATTGGGACAATATGCCAGCTTTAAGAGGGCTGTAAAGCACTACGAAGAAGTATATAGGTCTAAGTGTTATTGCTATAAAATATGGCTTTTTTTTTTAATGAGTGTTGCATAACGAGAGCTTTCCCAGCCACCTAATGAGAAAGGTCCCTGGTTGTGTGGACAGCTGACTTTGTGTTTCCGTGAACATGGGCACAGGAAGATTTCAGTCCATGCAAAGCAGACTAGGAAAGTCAGTGGGGGATACAGTATGTTGATAACGTGGGTCCGTGCCCTTCCGCCTACCCAGTTTAAGCCTTTGGGCGTTGAAGAGGGCTCCTGAGTTAATATAAAAAGAGGTAGCTCGTTTTGAATATGGTAGAAAAGGAAACAGAACAGCCAAGTCAAGAAAGTACCTCCAGGATGGATTCTTCGTTGCTCTCCGTTCTACAAAGTTGTCATCAAAATTTCCTGCTCTCGTCTTGTTTCCTAAGAATTGTGATTTGCATAGATTTTTATATTTGATACAGGCTGCCGCTGGTAGATTTTTCCTTATTTGTGTGCAGAATCTGATAGTAATAATTTCAGTGCTCAATCAAGATTTTTGTGGTTTCCTGAGCTCTCTGTTCTTTGACTTCCTTGTCTTCAATAAGTAACCTTGGTGATTGTTCAACTGATTTGGAGAAGATTTTTTTTTTTTCTACGAGATGATGTGTTAGAAAATGGAGTTACCGGATTGGCTGGCTTAAAGATGGATCAGTTCAGTGGTGGGTTCCGCCCGGTTCTGCCCGGTTCTGCCGAGCCGGTAGCGATGACGATATCACCGAACCAGTTTGCCCCTCCCCCGCCCCCCGCATTATTCTTACCTTTTATTTGGCTCCACCCCCAATCTATTGCTGCGTCCTGAGTCCCAGCTGATGGCTAGAAGGGAAAAAAACTGTTTAAACTCTTGCCGCGGGGCTTCAAAGGGCCGCCCTACAGCTGATCAGTGGTAAAAGAAAACAAATGAGTAGACCGGTGCCTGCAAAAATCCACGAGTAGATCAGTGCCTGCAAAAATAAATGGGTAGATCGGTACAGTCTGGTAGACCAGTACCTCTGCTAAATCCTAAATAATTGTCACATGACCATCAAGCCACGTCCACAAAATAAGCCACGCCCACAGAACCGGTAGTAAAAAAATTTAGAACCTTGGAACCAAGGAGATATCTTTTACCCTCAAGGGACTTGACATAATTTCCCAAAGAGTATACTCCTTTCAGGCCCTGTCAAGGAACCTGTGTTCCCTTGGAGTCAGCCTGACTAGGTGGCTCAGTGGCTAAGACAATGAGCTTGTCGATTAGAAAGGTTGGCAGTTCGGCGGTTTGAATTCCTAGTACAGGTCTCCTGTGTGAGCAGGGGGTTGGACTTGATGACCTCCAAAGTCCCTTCCAACTCTGTTACTGTTACACAGTTTTGAACTCTTTGAATAGGTGACTGCATCAGTCCTTTTTGTGGAAACAAACTGCTATCATCTCCCTCAAAAGTGCAGCAAAAGGGACACAAAATCTTTTTAAGATAACGTCGGTCAGCTTGTCCGTCAAAAGAGCGCTAACGTAAAAAAACAGTAGTCCTTTTGTCTCAGGGTGGGGGAAGTACTGTATTATTTCTTTCTGTCCCTGGAAGTTAATCGCGCATGGACCGTGAATAAATGGATTTAGTCTGCAAGTTTCCAGTATGAGACTAATTTTAGGCTGCAACCTCGCGGCCAAAACGTCTCAACCCACGGGGGTGCAACTCTGGCAACCTTAAGGCCCGCGGAGTTCAATTCCCAGAATTCCCCCAGCCGGCCACATCGAGATAGATCATCTGTATTTTACAACGCTTTTAAAGAAATAGTCCAGTAGACATCCAGTAAATAACCAGGGGAAAGTCCGATTGTTACCGTTCACATCTAATCTCCCAGCGCTTTAGTCTTTGAGAATTTTTTCTTTGAGAAATTTATTGTGGGTTTTTGTTGTTGTTGTTGTTGTTGTTGTTGTTTTTAGAAGCTGGGATGAGAGAAATAGAATGCAGGCAAGAAAAGGGAGTGGAAATCTAATTCACACAGTCTTCTGAGAACTGTGAAGGAGGCCTGCACTTTACTGAGTATTGTGTTGTGCTGGGGATCTGCTGGGGGTTACCCTTAATACGTGGGGGAATATTCTGTAGAGCTCATACATTTAAAAAAATATATTCATAGAATCTACACTAGGGAGCCCCAATCCCTGCGACGTGGCCTATTCAGAACCGAATTGCAGAAGTGGTAGGCAAGCCCGTCAGAGGTGGTATTCAGCAGGTTCTGACCAGTTCTGCAGAACCGGTAGCGGAAATTGTGAGTAGTTTGGAGAAGCGGTAAATACCACCTCTGACGGGCCCCGCCCCCATCTATTCTCTGCCTCCCGAGTCCCAGCTGACTGGGAGGAAATGGGGATTTTTGCAGTAACTTTCCCCTGGAATGGGGTGGGAATGGAGATTTTACAGTATCCTTTCCCTGCCACGCCCACCAAGCCATGCCACACCCACAACCAGTAGTAAAAAAAATTGAATCCCACCACTGGAGCCTGTGTGTGCGTGCAGCAGACGAGCGTGCTTGCCTACCGCTTGTGCAAATGGGGCTGTGTGCTCGCCCAACACTTGCATGGAACCATCCCGTCTCCTCCCCTGTCCCCTCCATCCCGCAAAGTCAGAGAGATTGGAGACTAGTGGTCTCCACCACAAATGCCCAGCCTTGACAACTTTAAGACTTGGGTACTTCAAGTCCCAACATTCCCAAGCCAGCATGGCTCATTAGGGAATTCTGGGAATTGAAGTCCACGGCTCTTAAAATTGCCATGGTTGGGGACACCCTTAATGTTCACCAAGTTCTGGTGCCTGGTGGCTCAGCAGACTGATAGCATTGTGATTAACACCAGCTGTCTGCAATTACTGTAAGTTCGAATCTCCCCAGGCTCAAGGTTGACTCAGCCTTCCATCCTTTCTAAGGTAGGTAAATTGAGGACCCAGTTTGTGGGGGCAATAAGCTGACTTTGTATAAATATACAAAAGTATGAAGGCTATTGCTTAACGCATTGTAAACCGCCCTGAGTCTCCGGAGAAGGGCGGCATATAAATCAAGTTAAAAAAATAAAAATAAAAAAAAAGTTCTGCAGAAGTTGCTAACTAAAAGAAGAGAATTGCTTTTATTATTAGGGGCCTGAGGTTGAAACGTCTTCAAGGAATTTCAGAAAGGTGCATATGCTCTCAGTGTACATAAAAGAAAAGAATTTTCTTTTCTTTTCTTCTTTGTCAAGAATCATAAGCTACAACACTTAATGATAGTCATAGGGTACAAATAAGCAATTAAATCATATTAGGAAACAGTCAATATAAATCATAAGGATACCAGCAACAAGGTTACAGTCATACAGTCATAAGTGGGAGGAGATGGGTGATGGGAACGATGAGAAGATTAATAGTAATGCAGACCTAGTAAATAGTTTGATAGTGTTGAGGGAATTATTTGTTTAGCAGAGTGATGGCGTTCGGGGAAAAACTGTTTTTGTGTCTAGTTGTTCTGGTGTGCAGTGCTCTATAGCGTCGTTTTGAGAGTAGGAGTTGAAAGAGTTTATGTCCAGGATGCGAGGGGTCTGTAAATATTTTCACAGCCCTCTTTTTGATTCGTGCAGTATACAGGTCCTCAATGGAAGGCAGGTTGGTAGCCATTGTTTTTTCTGCAGTTCTAATTATCCTCTGAAGTCTGTGTCTGTCTTGTTGCGTTGCAGAACCCAACTTGTTGGCTTAAAGAAAGGATGCAAAAGGAAAGACAGAATGAATGGCAAAAATTTAAAAAAAAATGTTTATTTTAAATAATTAAATAGAACTCTGAAATTGTCCGATGGCGAGTTGACCGTGGTGAGTTTTTCTGCAGCGAGTTGGCCATGGTTACTTGGCCGGGGCAAGTTGTCCCATTCCGAAAATTTGAACCGTTGCTTCCGTTTGTTTTCAGGCCTTCTGTGCCAACCCCTACCTGGACGGCTGTGATTTTCATAAAACAACAGCTCGGCTTTATAAAGAAACTGGAAAAAGCACTTTTCCTGCCAAGGCGGAAGAGATGAAGGGCTGTTCTTTTGTTATAAGTGCCGCTCCAGCCAGCTGAGTTAACTTGGCAGTTCTCAGGAGTGGGCCTGCGGCCACCAAAGCACACCGGTGTTTCTGTCCCCCCTTGTTCCTTTCGTGCATCTGTCCCCATCAAGATCCCACCACTAGAGAATTGCCCACAAGGCCCAAATCAAATCTGTTAGTCCTTTGGAGGCATACCTGAAAGGGGCTTCAAAGGTACTCCGCCTGCCAGGAATTAGCAAAAGTTGTGAGGGTCATTTTTGCCAGCATCTAATATATCTTCTTCTTATTATTTTTTCGGTTCGTTAGTTTGGTGCCTTTAAGTCAGGTTTATATATATATATATATATATATATTCCTGGCAACTGCATGGTTCCTGCAGTTTTCTTGGCAAAATTTCAGAAGTGGTTTGCCATTGTCTCCTCCTTGCTAGGGCTGAGAGAGAGGAACTGGCCCAAAGTCACCCCGCTGGCTTTATGCCTAAGGTGGGACTAGAACTCACAGTCTCCTGGTGATTGGCCCAGGATCATGCAGTTGCTTTTCATGCTTAACGTGGGACTAGAACTCACAGTCTCCAGGTTTCTAGTATGGTGCGCTAACCACTACAGCAAATTGTCTCTTATCTACTACCGCTAATAGAATTTTCCTTTTATATTGTCATACTGCAGATCCTTGTGTGTAAATGTAAACTACAAAAACTTATTTACACTTACCTTCTCTTTACCAAAGCTTGTTCTTATGCACTATATTATCTATATCTAGATAATGGATATATCCATCTATATTGGAGAGTTTCTTTGCTGATAAAGAAATAAAGGGAGACTAGTATAGATCTATTTCAAACTATTTAGTTCTCATCAGCTAGCCATACCCTTACTTGGATTCGAACTTGGGCTGCCTGCATGTTAGACAGTTGTATTAACCTCTAAGCCACAAGTTCTCCTCCCTTCATCAGATTGAGCCAGGGGAGAGATTAAGTATTTTTCTATTGAGACACCTGGTCGACCCCAGCATTTGGGAGGGAGCATACTGCATCCCTTTCACCTTTCAGCTCCAATCCAGGAGCCCTCAAGCAGTCGCATTCATGACAAACCATTTTATACCAAATTTATATTTCGCTGATAAAGAAATAAAGGGAGACTAGTATAGATCTATTTCAAGCTATTTAGCTCTCATCAGCTAGCCATACCTTTACTTGGATTCGAACTCGGGCTGCCTGTATGTTAGACAGTTGTATTAACCTCTGAGCCACAAGTTCTCCTCCCTTCATCAGCTTGAGCCAGGGGACAGCTGCAATGATTTGCTTAACAACTGTGGCAAAAAAGTTGTAAAATGGGGCAAAATTCACCTAACAATGCTTAACAACGAAAATTTGGGGCTCAACTGTGGTCGTAAGTCAAAGACTGTCTTCAAAAATATCTTAAAATTTTTGATGTTTTTCCTGACCCAGTAGTTCAACAGAATTTGCTATTTCTGTGAATTCTACATATTCATAATTCTGATAATATTCATAGTTTATTCCTCTGTTTGGGGGATTTCGTTATTCTTCCATCAAGATTTTACTGCATTGCATTTTGTATGTTTTGAGTGGCTTGCAATAAAATTTGCTTTTTTCAGTAACTAGATTGCTGAGCAATGGCTCTTAGGTTGTATAGTGGATCCCTCCCCGGGTTTTCCCACAGGGTCATATTAAATCTACCCTGAGTCCTTGGGTTATTGGGGGGGGGGAGTCATTCTCACTCATCCCAACCCACCTCACGGGATTGTTGTGCAGAAAAAGGAGAAGGTTATGGGACATAGTTCTAAAAACAATAATAATGTTGGAAAAAGTCCTGTTTTTCTTCTCTTGCTTTTTGCAGATTTTGGAGTGGTGCACAATGGGCCAGAGAAAATCCCGTTTGATAAGTGATGGAAATGACATGATTGAATCAGAAAGAGTGATGTAGAGATGGAACTGCTTAGGTGAGCACGAGAGCAGGCTTAGATTGCCTTTTTTCTTCATAATCTTTCTGTTCCCCAGTTCTTTAGGTACAATAACAATTTGCATTGTTTATATGTTTATTTATGTATTAATTAGATTTTTATCTTGTCTTCCTTTCTTTATTTGCTTTTCACGTTTCTGAACCATCCATCTCCCTCAGAGAGATTATTTAATTATTATACATATTATTTCATAAAAAAAGAGCCTTGGTGGTGCAGACTAAAGTGCTGTTAAGTAGCACTTAGCTGCCAGCTGCCTGCAATTACTGTGAGTTCAAATCTCACCAGGCTCAAGGTTGACTCAGCCTTCCATCCTTCCTAGGTAGGTAAAATGAGGACCCGGATTGTGGGGGCAATAAACTGACTTTGTATAAAAAAGAACACCGCTTGGGGGGGCCGAAAGCCCTACTAAGCAGGTATATACAAAAGTATGAAGGCTATTGCTTAGGGCATTGTAAGCCACCCTGAGTCTCCGGAGAAGGGCGGCATATAAATCGAACCAATAAATAAATAAATAACTGACTCCAGGCTGCAAACTGATATAATGCAGGTAATCCTTGACTTTAATCATTCATTTAGTGACCATCAGAAGTTACAACAGCACTAAAAAAAAGGGACTTACGACTGATCCTCCAAACTGTTGCAGCATCCCCACAGTCATGTGATGGGGTTTGGCAACTGACATATTTTTTCCCCCTTAGGGTGTTCCAAGATAAATGAATCGGTGGCTGTTTCTAGTTAGATAAAGGTTTGCTTGTTCCTCTGCTTTTATTAAAACAATTCCAAGAAAATAGAGTTGTCTTTACTTAAAGAACCATTTAAATAATGGAATCTAACTCTTCCCAATAATAACCTGTGCATGGTTTCAGAGATGTTTCCTTATCTAAACAAAGAAACAATGACCAAAGCAAGTGACTTCCAACTTCCTGCTGGCTTCCCCACTGATTGTTTGTGGGAATCCTCTCCTCTCCGCTCCCCTCCCCTCTCCCCTCCTCTCCTCTCCTCTCCCCTCCCCTCCTCTCTTATCTCCTTGCCTCCCTCCCCTTTCCAGCTGTCAGTTAAGGGGCTGCTGCTGGGTAAGGGAGGAAGGGAGGGATTGCAAGATTGACTGGGAAACTGCCAGAGAACGTTGAAAATGCAAATCACGTAACTGCAGCACAACACAGTAGTGCAACAGCAGCCGGCCATTTTGTAACTTGGAATGGTCGCTAAGTGAACTGTTTGTAAGTCGAGGATTGCCTGTACAGTCGACCAAGAGGATGGTTTTTTTTTTAAAAAAAAACAAAATTGTGAAATTTCTATAGCGATGTATGGAAGGAACAGTTAAAACAGGGTATTTTTGCATCCTGCATGCCTTTGTCCTTCCTTGGGATATCCTCGTATCCTGAGGGAACATACCAAAAGTCCCTGACCCTTGTATTTTGATCCCTTCATTTCCACACATTCATTAATTCCTTCCAGTGGTTGTGGTTGACATCATCGCAATAGTAGTAGTAGAAGTAGTAATGGTATATATGTGATGTATGAGAACTACTCAGTCATTGGAAAGGACTTTCGATATGAATAGCGGAAAACCCAACCCTTCTTGTCAATCTCCCTGGTGGCTCCTGCATTTGGTGCTTCCCCTCCCTGAAGTGTCAGTATTCAAATACAGAACTTAGACTGTTCACCTTTTTGCAAATTTCAGGCAACCAAAGAAAGGGGCTTTCCAGCCAAATTGTTTGTTCTTAGTAAGCTAGCCTTTAAATATATACCTTGTGGGTTAAAACTGTGAACTGTGAGTAGTCATTCAAGCAGTGGGAGAAAGCTTTTTTTAAAAAAGTATTTTTTTTTTTTAAAGACACAGTTAAAATGGCAGGTTAACTTCTGAGTAGTGAAGAAAACTCCCTCCCTCCCCCAAGTCTTTATTTTAATCTCAGGTAATCAATTTCAATCCCCCCCCCCACCTCCAACGTGACTGAATTCTTGTCATCCAACCCAGTTTCTCTCCTTCAGAGAACTGGAATCTGGAAGGATTATAAAAGTTGTAAGCAAGATTGCGTCTCCTGGTCTTCAAAAGAGCTTTGTGGTCTGCGGTTTCAGCAGCTGGACAAAAAGGTAGAATCAAAAAGCGGAGAGTAAATTAGGATACAGGGAGTCCTCCACTTGCAACATTTTGAGCCCTTCGAATGTTCGAAGATACGACAACACTGAAAAAAGCGACTTACAGCCCTTTTTCACACTTAACAAAGGTTGCAGCATTCCCCATGGTCACGTGATCAAAATTGCTCAAAGAGGCTTGGCCATTGTCTCCTATTTATGACCGTTGCAATGTTCCGGGGTCATGTAACCAAGTTTTGTGACCTTCTAACAAGCAAAGTCAACAGGGAAGCCAGATTAACACTTAACAGCTATGTTACTAATTTAACAAGTGCCATGATTCAGAACTATGGCAAGAAAGGTCATAAAATGGAGAAAATTTGCTTAATTGTCTCACTTAGCAACATACGTTTTGGGCTCAGTAGTGGTCGTAGTTTGAGGACTACCTGTATACTCTCATTGTATGATCCGTGCTACTTGTTAAATGTATACTCAGACATTCTCCCCGTGATCCAAAACAGGAATCTCCAAACTTGGGAACTTTATGACTTGTGGACTTCAACTCCCAGAATTCGTCAGCCAGCCATGTTAGCTGGGGAATTCTGGGAATTGAAGTCCACAAGTCTTCCAAGCAGCCAAGTTTGGAGAGCCACCAGGTCTACAATGAAAATTACTTCCATTAGTCTTTAGGAGGGCCGCTTAGAAACATCAGAAAAACTGCATGTTACCTGGAAGAGGTGTATTCCCACACCTTTGGCCCATTGGGAAAAAATGAAGAGAATAATCGTACGTTTTTTCTAAATTCCAGATTGAAGGCCTTTCACATGTATTGACTGGATTTCCAGGGGAACAGGTATGTATTCTGGACTGCACCCGAATCAATAATCATTGATTAAAGCCAACTTGGTGCCCTCCAGGTGTTTGGGGACACAGCTCTACAGTTCTCTCTCTTCTTCAATTGAATGTAATATAATATTCCACGTAGCTGATAAAATTGACAGGATTACAAACCTGCCATCTCCAGATATTTTAAACTACAGCTCTTCTAATCTCCAGCCAACAATGTCCAGTGATTGAAGCTTGTCATATCTTAAGTATATCTGGTTGCTTTATCACAAGAAGTCTTTTATCTCTTGCCACCAATATTTGTTAAGTTCTTCTGATTCCCTTTTCTGACGAATATCAGATTCTGGAGTCAAGGCAGTAGATTTCCTCTAAACAACGTCAGTGTTTTCCTCTAATCCTCCTTTTATTTTCTCAAGGAACCCCGAGTTAATAAATTCACACCTCTTGATATTTTTATTCAGCAGTTTCACACCGCAGCCATTTTCTGAAAATCCTTAGTATGGTGCCATCCATTTAAGATCAGTTGTTGATTGGATTTAAAGTGTTTTGAACTCGGCTGCAGCCATAAAATCTTCTAATGCAGTCAATTAAAAAATGGCAGCCTGTGTTCATAGGTTTCCAATTTAAAGAGAAAAGGAAGAGTGTCTCAGAAAAAAAAGAGAGCTCTTGCACCAGTAAATTAAATAGTGCATAATTATCAACAATTCACAGAAAGGAGTGAGAGACAAGAGATACCAAGACCATGTTGGAGCTAAATGGCTTCACCAGACCGACTGTTTGGTTTCTGACTCTCGCGAATCAGATATTAACTGTTCGTTCTTTTCTGTGAAATGGGACATTTATTCTGCGTGTGAGGCAAAAGGGTATTTCTGCTGGATGATAAAATATGCAGCATTAGAAAATGAGTGGGTTAAAAAAAATCAGAGACATAATGGCTGATTAGATATAGTGACAGAATTAGAATTGGAGTTAAGTCACAAGATCTCGGCAACCAACTGTTCCATTTTCTTGTAAATGGGGGGGTCTTTGTTTCTTTTCTTTTTAACAGGCAGAATTTACCAGTGCAGTGAAGATCAGCATTTCGCAGGCCAGATCCAAACCAATAATCTACATGTTAGGAACCTGGAAGGAGCAACATTCAAGTGCCAAGGATGGCTATTGGATTCCTGAATGCAAAGCAATTTGTGAGCACATTAATTGTAACAGTTACTACAATAAAGCATATAAAGAATCTTGAATTGTCTGGTGCCTTTTATGCAAATGTTGCATATTGCCTAACTATTCATTTGTCGAATAAATACCAGGTTCACGAATAGGTTCACAGCTAATGGGTAGGATGACGAGGTGGAGATGATGGGAAACAGTATCTTTTTTAGTGCCCAACACATTCTCAGTTCCATGTATGATTTAGTGTTTAGAGTTCTCTCAGATCTAGGTCAATAGGCCCCATACATATTCTTAAAAAAATCAACTGTATGGATAGTAGCAGCCCAGTACTTTGAAAATAACAGAGTAACAGAGTTGGGAGGGACCTTGGAGTCTTTTAGTTTAAGCCCCTGCTCAGGCAGGAAACCCTATACCAGAGATCTGCAACCTTAAACACTCAAAGAACCATTTGGACCAGTTTCCCACAGAAAAGAAAACACCGGGAGCCACAAAACCATTCCTGTGCCTGAGTCTTGAGCGGTTACAAAACTAGCATATGTAGTTGAATTAAATGTTCTGTTTTCTTCTGAAACTTTTATTTTCTTGGATTTATCCATGGTTGGCCTACCAGGGGTTGAAAAGCTCAATAAATCGCGTGCCGGTGGGTGTTGCACATTGCACGTTGTGACACATATTTTGAGTGACAGGGAGCTGCAGCAGAGGGGTGAAAGAGCCACATGCGGCTCCAGAGCCGCAGGTTGCTGACCCCTGACCTATACCATTTCAGACAAATGGTTGTCCAAGCTCCTTAAAGCCTCCAGTGTTGGAGCACCCACAACTTCTGGAGGCAAGACGTTCCACCGGTTAATTATTGTCACTGTTAGGAAATTTGTCCTTAGTTCTAGGTTGATTCTCTCCTTGATTAGTTCCCATCCATTGCTTCTTGTCCTACCTTCAGGTGCTTTGGAGAATAGGTTGACCCCCCCCCCTCTTCTTTGTGGAAGATATTGGAAGGCTTCTGTCATGTCACCCCTCGTCCATATTTTCATTAAACTAGACATATCCCATTCCTGCAACCATTCTCCAAAAATATTTTGAAAGGGGGGCCCCTTGCTGAGAAATCATTGATAGCAAAGGCTATTCGGCGTGGTAGGGAACATCTCAAGTAAAAAAATGGTGAGGGAAATAATTTTCATCATTTGTCTAATTTGAGATCTGTGTCTCGTGATTGGTCAAATTGGTCACTCTATAACTGTCTGGTTTGGTTCTGCAACCCAAAAAGACAGACACAGACTTCAGAGGATAATTAGAACTGCAGTAAAAATTGCTACCAACCTACCTTCCACTGAGGACCTGTATACTGCACGAGTCAAAAAGAGAGCTGTAGGAAATATTTACAGACCCTTCGCATCCTGGACATAAACTGTTTCAACTCCTACCCTCAAAATGATGCTATAGAGCATTGCACACCAGAACAACTAGACACAAGAACAGTTTTTTCCCGAACGCCATCACTCTGCTAAAAAGATAATTCCCTCAACAGTTAAACTATTTACTAAGTCTGCACTACTATTAATCTTCTCATCGTTCCCATCACCATCTCCTCCCACTTAGACTGTATGACTGTAACTTTGTTGCTGATATCCTTACGATTTATATTGATATTGTTTCCTGATTGCTTATTTGTAACCTATGACTATCATTAAGTGTTGTACGTTATGATTCTTTTTTTTTTTTATTTGAGTTATATGCCGCCCTTCTCCAGAGACTCAGGGCGGCTTACAATGTGCTAAGCAATAGCCTTCATCCTTTTGTATATTTATACAAAGTCAGCTTATTGCCCCCACAACTGGGTCCTCAATTTACCTACCTTAGAAAGGATGGAAGGCTGAGTCAACCTTGAGCCTGGCGAGATTCGAACCTGCAGTAATTGCAGGCAGCTGGTCTTAATAACAGGGTGCTTTAGACCACTGTACTATCAAGGCTCCCAAGGCTTCTTGATGAACGTATCTTTTCTTTTATGTACACTGAGCGTATGCACCAAGACAAATTCCTTGTGTGTCCAATCACACTTGGCCAATAAAAAATTCTATTCTATTTTATTGAACAATGGATCAGTAAACTCTTCCTGAATTTCCAACAGCATTGCAACGTTTTGTGATAACACCTGTGATGTGATCACAGAATTTCAGGTGCATCACCATCGACCCCAACAGTTGCCTGCCCCTCTTTTCCAAGAAGATCTCCTGTTACTTAGAGGAGAGGACACTTCACCATAGCTCTTTCTTTTGAAGGTGAACCTCTCTTTGCTCAGAGTTGCAGAGGTGGATGGATCATGCATATTAATAGAGATGTGAGAATCACGTCTGCTTCAATCTGTCCCTTCAGAAAGTTGAACCAATTTGGCACTTAGACCTGCGTTATCCATCCGATTTGGAGAATCTTCAGACAGCCGGAGCACATAGGAGACTTTGAAAAATAGGAGCGGAGAGATTTTAGTGGAAATCGGAGACGGCAACCTTGGTGAGCAGACACCACAGATTGTTTTGTAGGAGATCTATCGTAGGAGAGGGAAGCTAGATCTTTTCTAACATTTTTCTACTAGATCTCAAAGTATTACAGGGGCACCTGAAGTCTTTCCAGACTCTCATTGCCAGAAGTAGAGACTTTAATCCCGTTCCTCCACACCACATAAACAGGCCAGAACAGGGGTGAAATCTACTTACCTTCCCTACCAGTTCGGAAATGCGCGCGCCATTGTCACGTCCAATTTTTGATCCTCTGCGCATGCGCAAAGCCTTCTGCACATGCGCAGAAAGTCAAAAATGGGTTACTTCCTGGTTAAAACCAGAAAGTAACGATGTCCAGGCAGGTGGGTGGAGCCTTGTGCTGCCGCCATTACGGTTCGCCAAACCATCCACCGCTACCAGTTCGCGTGAGCAGGACAGAACTGGCAGGATTTCACCACTGGGCCAGAAGATGTACTGAAGTCTTATTTTGCAGGATTGGCAAAAGAAAGTTTTCGGATTTTAATATTGTTGAGCAGAAGCAACACATTTTCTTCCTCCCTATAACTAGGTCGCTGGGGGAAAAAAAAATAAGCTTGGAGGAAAACCCGCAACAGATAAATAAGCAAAAGGAATGTGTGACCTTGGGTAGTGGTGCCGATAGTCAGGACACATGCTTGGGAGAATCAGAATAAACTGTGAAGCAGATCCTGCCAGCCCAAGGCTGTGTAAATGTTATGTTCTCCTTTCCTTCCACCCCACGCCCCCCAGCACCTGATAGGATGGATGGGGCTGAGTAAATAAGAAGGAAAAGCATTTTAGGGCAGGTCACATTGTCAAAATACTGTTTGCTCTGGAAAGCACTGATTTTTGCAAGATCCGAGGTAGAGAGAGAGATTGGAAGCCTATGTAGTTATGAAGATTCCAGGATGGTATGAGAGCAGGGGTGAAATTCAGCAGGTTCTGGAGAACTGGTAGCGGAAATTTTGAGTAGTTCAGAGAACCGGCAAATACCACCTCTGGCTGGCCCCAGAGTGAGGTGGGAATGGGGATTTTGCAGTATCCTTCCCCTGGAGTGGGGTGGGAATGGAGATTTTGCAGTATCCTTCCCCTGCCATGCCACACCACGCCCACCAAGCCACGCCCACAGAACCAGTAGTAAAAAAAATTGAATTCCACCACTGTATGAGAGGTTGGATGTAATGTAGTCCCAAAGGTGCTTTTTCAAAAGGCAACGAGACTTTGTTTTTCTTTGAAGATGTTTCGCTTCTCATCCAAGAAGCTTCTTCCGTTCTTTGGTTTCCAGAATTGAAGAAGCTTCTTGGATGAGAAGCGAAATGTCTTCAAAGAAAAACGAAGACCAATTTGCCTTTTGAAAAAGCATCTTCGGGACAACCATGACATGGATGACTGAGAATCGCCGCAGACAGGTAACGTGGTCCAAGCATCTCAGAATCTTCTACACGTGGTGAGATCCTTCCAACTCTTATGATTCTATGAACCTCCTTAAACTGGAAATTAAAACTTAGAAAGTTTCCACCTACAAAACTTTGGGGTGGCCAGGAGTGATTGCTGCCAACTCGGATATACTTGAGTAACTCAGATTTTCTTAGATTGTCAAAGCTGCAACCATTCAAGCAGCAGGACCTCATAAAGAGTGCCTATAGAAAAGGCAAAGCATGATATATGGACAGGAGGGGTTTCCCCACCCCCACCCCCCTTGGTTTCCTTACACAATCGTTTCTGGTTCTCAAAGTGCTGTGATTCATTAGTTCTAGAAGCTGGTTCAACAAGCTGAAATAGAATTGGGAAGTTTCATTTCTGAATAATGATTTCCTCGTGGAAAAAATAACTGCAAAAAAGAGGGGGGAAATTTAATTTCTCTACTGCTAGCTTTCTACTGCAGAAGTATTCAGTGCTGTCACTGCTAACCCCCCTTCCCTGCCCCCCAAGTAGCACTGAAAGAATGCATAGAGAAAGGGCAGAGTGTAATAAATAGGCAGGAGGGATTGAATTAGGCATTTCTAAAGCAGTGACTTCCTGTATTGTAAACTGGCTATCTGTTAAGTCCTTTGAAATAGTCCAGACTCAAAGCTCAACAATGAATACTAGCTCATGTCTTTACGGCAAGCTTACATTAAGAGACTCTTGCGAGACCGAATGTGTTTCTCCCCTCCTTCCTTTTACCGTCTGGAAAACTAGGGAGGGTCCCTTCTGAAATGCTTCCCGTTCTCTCTCTTTTTGTGGGCTGAGATGTCTCTTATATGAAGGTTGTCCATTCTGCAGCACTTCTTCTGTCTCCGAAGGTCATTCTTACTATGCCATTACTATGCTAATGGGTGGTCTTCAAGAGATAGATAGATGATAGATAGATAGAGTGATAGATAGATAGATAGATAGATAGATAGATAGATAGATAGATAGATAGATAGATAGATAAACAGACAGACAGACAGACAGACAGACGGAGGGGGAGAGAGAGAAAGATTGATAGATGATAGATAGGGATGGATAAATAGATGATGGATGGATAGAGGGAGAGAAGGAAGAGAGAGATGGATAGATAGACGATAGATAGATATGGATGGATAGATAGGTTGATAGATGATGGATAGGGATGGATAAATAGATGATGGATAGATAAGATAGATACAGAGAGATATGATATAGATAGACAGACAGACAGACAGAGACGGTAGAGAGATGAGAGGGAGAGAGAGACAAGGTAAAAATAAAGGTTTCCTCTATCCAGTTGTGTTTGACTCTTAAGGGCCAGTGCTCATCTCTGTTTCTTAGCCAAGAGAGCCCACAGTGTCTTAGGATGTTTCTGCAGTCATGTCGCCAGCATGACATCATGCTGCAGCACAGAGTGTGCAGCGAAACACGGAAAGCTGTTGCCTTTCCACTGAAATGGTACCTATTTATTTACTTGCATTTTCATGCTTTCAAACAGTGGGCAGGAACTGGGGCAAAACAGGAGCTGACTCCATGGTGCAATGCTCAGATCTCAAACCTGGGTTGCCAGCTTTCCAGCTGACAGGCTCAGCTTCTTAACCACTGAGCCATCCTGCGAAAGAGAGAGAGAGAGAGAGAGAGAGAGAGAGAGAGAGAGAGAGAGAGAGAGAGAGAGAGAGAGATGGATAGATAGATAGATAGATAGATAGATAGATAGATAGATAGATAGATAGATAGATGGATGGATGGATGGATGGATGGATGGATGGATGGATGGATGGATGGATGGATGGATGGATGGATGGATAGATAGATAGAGGGTGGTATTAGTCAAGAGAAGGCCGCATTCATGACCAACATCAACTCAGAAGTCAAAGGATCCCTGCCTGGGATTGAACTATGGTTAACTAATGTTAATTGCTTGTGTGATGTGTCTGCCATGAATAGAATAGAATAGAATAGAATAGAATAGAATAGAATAGAATAGAATAGAATAGAATAGAATAGAATAGAATAGAATAGAATTCTTTATTGGCCAAGTGTGATTGGACACACAAAGAATTTATCTTGGTGCATACGCTCTCAGTGTACATAAAAGAAAAGATACGTTCATCAAGAATCATAAGCTACAACACTTAATGATAGTCATGGGGTACAAATAAGCAATCAAATCAAGAATACAAGCAACAAAGTTACAGTCATACAGTCATAAGTGGAAGGAGATGGGTGATGGGAACGATGAGAAGATTAATAGTGCAGACTTAGCAAATAGTTTGACAGTGTTGTGGGAATTATTTGTTAAGCAGAGTGATGGCATTCAGGAAAAAACTGTTCTTGTGTCTAGTTGTTCTGGTGTGCAGTGCTCTATAGTGTCGTTTTGAGGGTAGGAGTTGAAACAATTTATGTCCAAGATGCGAGGGGTCTGTAAATATTTTCCCAGCCCTCTTTTTGACTCGTGCAGGATACAGGCCCTCAATGGAAGGCAGGTTGGTAGTAATTGTTTTTTCTGCAGTTCTAATTATCCTCTGAAGTCGGTGTCTGTCTTGTTGGGTTGCATAAGTGTAAAAGAGAATTCGAACGTGTTGGCGGAAGGCAGTTCCGTTCTGCCCAAAGCCTTAACAAAGCAGAAAGATTGACCTACTTTTATCAAATATAAAGAGATTGTCCTTTAAAGCTCTTCTTAGTAGATATTAAGCTGGGTTTCCTCGCCCTCCTGCTCCCACTTGTCATCCTGCCTCGCGTGAGGTTTTCCCTGCTTTTAATCTCCCTCTCTGCCTGGGGCTAAACCAGAAAATGTGCCTCTCTGACTTTCTCTCCATGTTGAGCTTAGCGGATGGGTGCACCAGGGCATTGTTCCAAGTCAGCCAATTGTGGGTACCAATTCGGGTATTTTCTATACTGCCACTGAACTGACCTCGGCTTTTCCACAGAAATTAAAGGTAGTCAACAGTTCAGTTAGTGACCATTCAAAGTTACAACGGAGCTGAAAAAAGGGGATTTACCGACCATTTTTCACACATGACCATGGCAGCCTTCCCGTGGTCACATGATTTATATTTGGAGGCTTGACATGTTATTCAGAGTTACGGCCTTCGCAGCATCTCCACGATGATGTGAGCAAAATTCAGATGCTTGGCAACTGGCTCATATTTACGACGGTTGCAGTGTCCCGGGGTCACGCAATCCCCTTGTGCGACCTTGAACGGGGAAGCCGGATTCACTTAACAACCTGTGTTACCAATTTAACGACGACGATGATTCATTTTACAAATAAATAAATAAATATAAATAAATAACTTTATTGTCATTGTACAATAAATACACAGTATACCCTTACAACAAAATTCACTTAACACCCAAAGACCCGGTCCAACACACATAACAATCCCCAAACACCCACCACAAATTCCCCACCCCTAAACCACCCAAACATCCACACAACAGACCAAATAATGCTGTCCAGCAGCTCACTGATGGTGGCCCTTTAGTTCATTGTTGAGTGCAATTATAGCTCTGGGATTAAAACTATTCAGAAAACGTGTGGTCCGAGTTTTAATTGTTCTGTATCTTCTGCCAGAAGGCAACAGTCCAAAAAGATTATAAGCAGGATGGGAAGAGTCTCTGAGAATGTTATGCAACTTTCTCAAACAGCGAGATTCGAAGATGTCATCCAGGGCTGGTAGCTGGAGTCCGATGATATTCTGGGCAGTTCTAATGATTCTCTGTAGAGCTTTTTTGTCCACTACAGAGCTGCTCCCATACCATGCAAGAATGCCGTATGTCAGGACAATCTCAATGGTGCTGCGATAGTAGGACAGAAGTAGATGCTGAGATAGATTTATCTTCCTGAGGCAAGAAAACTGGCAAAAAAAGTCGTAAAATGGGGCAAGACTCACTTAACGAATTTCTCACTTAGCAACGTAAATTCTGGGCTCAGTTGTGGCCCTAAAAGGCACTTTAAAACACCCAGCCAGGTCTTTCTACACTTTTTAGCATCCCGGGTAAAATGGGAATGTTCAGAAAATTAAGAAACAACTTTTTGGACCAAAGATTCATTTATTACTGCAGCATCTTAGTTGCTACCCCAAAACCTAAAAGAAATGTGACACAGGTCTTCTCAGCAGCTGGCACAGGATGGCACATAAAGTCCTAATGATTTAGAAGGTTGTTTTCTTAATCTGGTACCCTCCAGATGGACTAAACATATGTTTTTATCATTCCGGGTCAGAGTAGGTGATGGAGGTTGTCCAATATTTATGGCAAAACAACATGAGTCAAACAGCGAAAAAACAAAAGAAACGTGGGATTGAGGAATCCATGATGACTGCTTGGGATTTAACGGTCTCTTTGTAATTTACTTTGCAAGACGATAAATTGTTAAGCTTCTAGAATTGTATAAACAAATCAATGAAGCACTTGATGGTCTCTGAGCTTTGTTATTTGCTCACAGATTTTTTGGTACCCAACTAGGTAATATCACCAAGAACTCCGCAGCACAGAGCAACTAAGCTACACATATTATTTTTTATGGCAGTCAAATAAAAGTTAATTCTTGTTGATTCTAGGTTTCATATTCAAATATGGAGAGTTTGGCTTCCGGCTTGCTGATTCACACTTGCTGTATGAATCATTTTTGAAAGATATACTTACCTACTTACTTAGCTTGGTTGATTTCTTGCAGATGTTTCATTACCCAATTAGGTAACATCATCAGTGCTAGTGAGAGTACAGTTTGCTTTCTTTATATATGCTAGTGGCTTGCCCTGTCAGTGTTGGTGGGAGTGCTTTTGATTAGGCTGTTGTCTATTGTTAATTTGTTTGTCTGAGTTTTAGTTCTTTGATTGGGGTATTTTTAGTTCAGGATCCTTGGTCTGATGTTAATCTTAGTGCTAATCTCTGTTTATCTGGGGGTTGATTGCTGGTGAGGAGGTGTTTGGGTCTTTTTGTTTCACTTTTGGCTTTTTGATTGTCTTTTTTAAATAGTATGTAAATGTTGTTTATCTCTATGTGTCTATTGATGGCTGATTTGTCTAGCAAACCAACTGTATTGACCATCAGATAGATCCTGGGGACATAAGACAAAGTTGATCTTCTGGAAGCTTGCAACTAGAACATAGTTAATGGGTTTAACAACTTTGGCCCAATAACAAGCCAATTAAGGGGAAAGACTACCCTTCAGATCAGGAGTGCTCCATAAGTGGTGTATTGCTAGTAGTTTTTTGCTGGGGTTACAATAAAATTTACAAAGCGGTGTACAAAGGCTGAAGGAAAACCCAAGTTAAATGTCTATGCCAGGGGTCTGCAACCTTAAATACTCAAAGAGCCATTCGGACCCGTTTCCCACAGAAAAGAAAACACCAGGAGCCACAAAACCTGAGTGGGCGTGCCCAACTCAACCTCACTCACTTCCACCAGTCACATGACCCCCCCTAACCACGCCTACCCAGCCGGTCATTAGGACAGAGAACTGGTTGTTAAAAAACAACAGGAACCACAAAACCCTTTTGACATCTCTCTCTCTCTCCCTCCCCTCCCCTCTCTCTCCCCCTCTCTCTGTATCTCTCTGTCTCTGCCCTGGCCACTTCTCCATCCCCCGCCATCGCCTTTACCTTCTCAGGCCAGGCGAGGAGTGACTGGGGGGGCAGGGGGGGCCAGACAGTGGTGGGATCATCCAACAGGGAGCCTCAGTCATTCAGGTCATGATTGACATATCCCTAGACATCTCCCTGGAGCTGGTTTAGATTTGGGTTGAATGAGTTCTCAAGTTTTCTTACAATTGTTCTGCACAGCTTCGCATTGCCCTTGGATAAACCCAGCTTCATACAGATGGTTCAGTCCTTGCCTGAAGTCATTGGAGTAAAACAACCGTAAGGAGGTAATTGGAGAGTAGCTCAAACATTGGTTTTGGAAATGATGATTATATGAATGTCATACAGAGTTTGGGTTAGCATGCCAAAGTCTTCTGATGTAAGGCGCAGTGCAGGAGCCAAGAAATCAGTGGGAATCTTTCATTATGGAACAGGATGCATCCCTCGTATTTTGAATAACCTTCTTGATCTCTACTTCCCACAAAGGTGCTGCTAGAGAGGTATTCTCTGAAATTGGAGGCGAGGGGAAAATCCCAGAGGCACTGTATGAGGAGCTCTGTCTCTGTGGTCATGTGGCTGGCATGATTAAACACCAAAGGCGCACGGAACGCTGTTACCTTCCCACTAAAGGTGGTCCCTATTTTTCTACTTGCATTTTTTACATGCTTTCGAACTGCTAGGTTGGCAGAAGCTGGGACAAGTAACGGGAGCTCACCCTGTTACGCGGCACTAGGGATTCGAACCGCTGAATGGCCAACCTTTCGATCGATTGCTAACAAGTCTGTCCTGCAGGGAGATTAGGGGTGAAATCCAGCAGGTTCTGGAGAACCAGTAGTGGAAATTTTGAATAGTTCGGAGAACTGGCAAATACCACCTCTGGCTAGCCCCAAAGTGAGGTGGGAATGGAGATTTTGCAGTATCCTTCCCCTGCTATGCCCACCAAGCCACGCCCACTAAGCCACACCACACCACGCCCACCAAGCCACGCCCACAGAACCAGTAGTAAAAAAAAATTGGATTTTTTTTTAAAATTTGATTTATATGCCACCCTTCTCCGGAGACTCAGGGCGGCTTACGATGCGTTAAGCAATAGCCTTCATACTTTTGTATATTTATACAAAGTCAGCTTATTGCCCCCACAACTGGGTCCTCTTTTTTACCTACCTTAGAAAGGATGGAAGGCTGAGTCAACCTTGAGCCTGGGGAGATTCGAACTTGCAGTAATTGCAGGCAGCTGAATGTTAATAACAGGCTATTAGTCTGCTGCGCCACCAGGCTCACCAGGATTTCACCATTGAGGGAGATGAATAGTTGTCTGCCACATCTATTCATCTCCGCCCCCTGCGTTTTATCCCCAGAGCGGTGGCTCTTCTGTCCCAAGGATCAGCCCACAGATTTCCATTGCTCTCCTCTCCTCTGCCTTCTGTACATCCACACGTAAGGCACTGGAGCCAGCTCTTCTCTTTTTCCTCATCAGCTACTCCAGACCTGAGGGCTGTTGACTCGCCATCTGATGGTTGATAGACACCCCAGGCTCTGCCTCTGTCTCTCTCTCTCTCTCTCTCTCTCTCTCTGCCAGCTCCATTCCCTTCTTCCCCCTCGGAGTTCTCAGGTTGCCTTGATGCTGACCCTGACTCCCACCCCTCCTCTTCCTCCTCCTCTGATTCAGCTGGTGGCCAACAGGCCACAACAAGTTCGTTTAGTGACCTTTCAAAGTTACAATGGCACTGAAAAAAGTGACATCCCCATGGTCCCATGATCAAAATTCAGATGCTTGGCAACCGGTTCATAGTTATGACGGTCGCACTGTCCTGGGGTTGTGTGATCCCTTTGGCAACCTTCTGACAAGCAAAGTCAATGGGGAAGCCAGATTCTGTTAACCACCCTAGGACTAACTTTTAACAACTGCAATGACTCAATGCTCAACAACTGTGGCAAGTAAAGTCGTAAAATGGGGCGTAATTCACTTCCCAGAAGTCTCGCATAGCAACATAAATTTGGGGCTCAAGTGTGGTCGTTAAGTCGAGGACCACCTGTACACACAGGGTAAAAGCTACAATAATAAAGCTACTTGTGAGAAACCATTGTTTTATTCTCGATCCATGGGGAGGTAGTGATGCCAAAATATTTTTCTTAAATGAGTCATTTCTGAGGTCGATTATTATTTTAAAACAAGACAACTCTTCCCCCCCCCCTTTTTTAAATGTCATTTGTTAATTGTTACAGTCAAATAGCTCTCCCCAAGAAACAGGCTGGATTTTCCTTTTGATTGTTGATGACTAATTGCAGGGAGTGATGATCAAAGGTGATAATTATCTTAAGTGGTCCTGTTTTTATAATTATTTTGGTCTGACTTTTGCTGATAAGTCCAGGAAGTGTGGGCGACTGCTAGGAAGCAGTGGCATTTCCAGGTGAGGAAAAACAAAAGGCATGACCTTATCAGTCCTGCTTCTACCTGCAGGGGTCATTTTTGGGTTGTTGTTTTTCTAAGAAATATGTTGTTTTGTTTTTCATACAAATGGACGGTGGACGGCTATTCAGCATGTTACATGTCTGGGGCATAGAATATCTGGTTTCGCCCTAAGGAAAGCTGACATCTCAGCTCTCGATTATTATTATTATTATTATTTCCATGAAGCAAAAAAAAATAAAATAAATAAAAATGCCCACAGGTTTTTTTCTCTTTCTTTTTTACAAGTTTTTCTCTTACTCAAGTTTGTCTTCTGAATGGGGCGCCGAAGCCTTGACAGCTCGAAAAATCTATTAAGCTTCTGTCAGAGATTTAATCAAGCTTTGCCCATACACTTTAAAACTTATCTCCACATTCTTGAGGATTAGGAACAAAGCTTCTAAAAAAACAAAAACAAAATGGAGAGTTTGAAGGTGCTTACAATTGAGAGTAATGTTTGCATGATCCAGTTGAGGGATCACAGTGACTTAGGACTGAGGTATACATAGGCATGTAGACACTCTGTCTTAAACTTATCCATTGATGTCCTAGGAGTACGGATGTCAATCTGTCTTTGCATGGGGGTGGGGGAAGAAGGAGAAAAGGAGGAGGAGGACGAGGAGGAAGAGAAGAGAAGGAGAAGGAGAAGGAAAAGGAGAAGAAGAAGAAGAAGAAGAAAGAAAGAAAGAAAGAAAGAAAGAAAGAAAGAAAGAAAAGATGGAGAAAAAATGAGGAGAAGCATGGACTGGCTGGGGAATTCTGGGTGTTGAAGTCCAGACGTCTTAAAATTGCAAAGGCTGAGAAATGATGGAGGAGGAGGAAGGAGAAGAAGGAGAAGGAAAAAAGGAGAAGGAAGGAGGGGGAGAAGATCTGGCCGGGGAATTCTGAGTGTTGAAGTCCAGACATTTTAAAGTTGCCATGGTTGAGAAATACTAACCTAGAAGACGGTTCAACAAACTGAAAAAAAAAGAAATTGGAAAGTTTTATTTTTGAATAATGTTTTCCTTGTGTAAAATCTCCTTGCAAAAATAATTAAAAAAAAAAGCGAAGGGGGATAGGGAGAGTTTTCTATTTGCAGAGTGGTTAAAACAAAACAAAAACAAAGCACATAGATTTATCAGGTCCAATTCAACCTTACTTGGCTCAGATCAGTTGCTAAGCATAACTCGGAGTCATCTTCCTTTCATTTCTTGCTTGTGGGCTTTCTGAGATCTGGCAGGTCACTATCCATCTTTTGGCTTGGCCAAAAAATTCAACTGGACAACACAAGGCAGCCCTTTCCACCTGATTTACTTGCAGGGTTTTTTTTTGTGAGGGTCAAACTGGGTGTGTAAGAGGGCAGCCTGTTGTGACATCCTGATTTTGTTACACAAGGGAGGAACAGAACATAAACATAGAATTGAAAGCATTTCTTGAATAGTCGTATCCTCATTATCCTTGGAGAAGGGGAAAAAAATCCTCCTTAAAAAATATGACTTCCATACAATCGCAAAAGTGCTTTCACGTCATGCCTAGAATTGATGTTCATCTCGTCGTGACCTTTTTGGCAGAATTTGCATCTCAGGACTGAAGTGTTCTTTGCTTTTGAATGAGAAATAGGATGGCCTTATTCTATGTCTGCTATGGCCTTGCAAAGCTTCTGGAGAAGGTTTTACAGAAGAAGAGAGTTGGATAGGACCTTGGAGGCCGTGGTGGGATTCAGCCAGTTCGCACCACTTCGGGAGAACCGGTTGTTAAACTTTCTGAGCAGTTTGGTGAACTGGTTGTTGGAAGAAATCATTAGGGCAGAGAACCGGTTGTTAAATTAGTTGAATCCCACCACTGCTTGGAGGTCTTCTAGTTGAAACCCCCCCCCCGCCCCCCGCTCGAGTAGGAGACCTTATACCATTCCAGACAAATGGCTGTCCAATCCGTTCTTGAAAACTTCCAACGATGGAGTACTCACAAGTTCTGGAGGCAAGCCAACTCACTGATTAATTGTTTTCACTTTCAGGAAATGTCTCCTTAGTTCTAGATTGGATCTCTCTTTCATAAGCTTCCATCTGTTACTTTCCTGCCTTGTCCTCAGGTGCTTTGGAAAATAGGCTGACCAGCTCTTCTCTGTGACAGCCCAGGGGTAAAATTCGGCAGGTTCTGACAGGTTCTGGAGAACCGGTAGCAGAAATTTTGAGTAGTTTGGAGAACCGGCAAATACCACCTCTGGCTGGCCCCAGAGTGGGGTGGGAATGGAGATTTTGCAGTATCCTTCCCCTGCCACACCCACCAGACCACACCACGTCCACCAAGCCACGTCTACAGAACCGGTAGTAAAAAAAATTGGATTTCACCACTGGATGACTACTATCATATCACCCTAGTCCTTCTCTTCCTGATCAAACATACCTAGCTCCCTCGATCATTCATTGTATGATTTAGTTCTGTAGGCTGTCAATCTCAATTTCATTAAGGGCCGCATGTTTTTGTCAGTTTCTCCGACTTCATTTGGACAGCTGCTGTGCAATCCCTTGACAGCAAGATCGTAAGATGTGGAGAGACCTGCCTCACAGAATTGCTAAAAGTCGGATACGACTGAATGGAGAACAACATCATCATCAATGCTCAACCACAACTGTTTTCTTTGGAGCATAATAAGGCAATGGAGACCCAAAGGTGTTTTTTCAAGAGGCAACTGAAGAAGCTTCTTGGAGGAGAAGCGAAACGTCTTTAAAAATAAACCATAAAGTCCAGTTGCCTCTTGAAAAAGCACCTTTGGGACAACCATGACCTGGATGACTGAGAATCTCCACAGACCAGGGTGGGTTCTACTTACCTTTACTACCGGTTCGCATCGTGCCCGCGTGATGCGTGGATCACTATCCAGGTCAGTGGGCGGAGCCTCCCACCAGTTTTACTACCGGTTCTACAGAACCGATCCGAACCGGTTGAGCCTGGTTCGCTCAGCAGACTAATGCATTGTAATTTAACTCCAGCTGTCTGCAATTAGTCAGTTCGAATCTCGCCAGGCTCAAGGTTGACTCAGCCTTCCATCCTTTCTAAGGTAGGTGAAATGAGGACCCAGTTTGTGGGGGCAATAAGCTGACTTTGTAAAAAAATATACAAAAGTATGAAGGCTATTGCTTAACGCATTGTAAGCCGCCCTGAGTCTCCGGAGAAGGGTGGCATATAAATCAAATTAAAAAAAAAAAAAAATGGGGGCAACCCACCACTGCCACAGACATAAGTCATTAGAGATCTAGGTTCAGTTATCTATAGACATTCCTGGATGAAATTGATTACCTTGTTCTAGTTCAGGGATGTCAAACACGATTTCATTGAGGGCCTCATCAGGATTGTGTTTGACCGTGGGGGGGCGTGGCCAGAGTGGGTGTGGCCAGCTAGACATCATTCGTGTCAGGGGCGCCCTTGGTGGTTCGAGCTCTCTGCCAACGAGAACAGGCTCCCGAGCTCCATTTCCGGCTGCGATGGCCTCCTGCAACCCTCTTCCAGCAAAAACAGACCCTTGTAGGGCCGCATACAGCCTTTGCAACCTCCGTTTTCACTGGCAGAGGTACTGTGGACCGGTCCTTCACTGTTTCAACAGGGGTCCCGTGGACCAGATCTAAGCATCCCGTGGGCCGGATCCGGCCTCCTGGCCTTGAGTTTGATACCCCTGTTCTAGTTCAATCTGCATTCAGAATGAGTTTGAAGACCAAACCAATGTTGTCACCTAGATGCATGTCCTACAGAAAAGAATGTGAAGAAATGTACAGGTAGTCCTCGACTTACAGCAGTTCATTTAGTGACCATTCAAAGTTACAACACAGAACTGGAAAAAGGTAACTTACGACCGTTTTTCCACAATTAAAACCTTTGTAGCATCTCCATGACCGTGTGATCAAAATTCAGACGCTTTGGCAACTGACTTATGACCGTTGCTGTGTCCCAAGGTCATATGATGACTTTTTGGGACCTTCTGCCAAGCAAAATCAATGTGTAGATTCATGTAACAACCATGTTACTAGCTGATCAACTGCAGTGATTCACTTAACAACTGTGGCAAGAAAGGTCATTAAATGGGGCAAAACTCACTTAAAAAATGTTTCACTTAACAACAGAAATGTTGGGCTCAATTGTGGTCGTAAGTCAAGGACTACCTGTAATTCTTTTGATCCTGCTTGATCTTGGCCATTTTTGATACCGTTGACCATGACAACTTTCTGAATTGCCTCCAACTGGTAAAAAATTGAGGTCTCTTGCTATGGTGGTTTCACTCCTTCTAAAGATGGTTTCAAAAATAAGTGTTGGATTGAATGAACTTCAGCACCTTGGTGCTCACGCTGTGGAATGTCCCAAATCATTGTGTCTCCTACTGCTCTCTAATACGACCATGAAGCTGTGGTCAATGGGCAACCAAGAATGCTGAATCAAGGTGCCAAATAAATGTTCTGATGCTACCAAGCAGTCCTTCTTCTCAACTTTTAGATCAGAGGATGCTATCCAAGACATGAACCGTTGCCTGGACCCAATAATAAATGAACAAAGCCTTAAAGTCAACAGTGGATTCCACATATTCTTACTACCAGTTCGCCACGCGTGCGCTCCCTTCGCGCGTGGACGCGTTATGTGCATGCACCCAGCCTTTTGTGCATGTGCTTTGCTCACATGCACACCTTCCTCGCATGCACCTGCCCTTGAAAACATGCTAAATAGGACGGTGTTATGTCTGGGCGGGTGGGGGTCCACCAGCAGTCGCCGCTACCGGTTTGCCTGAAATGGTACGAACCGGCTAAATACCACCTCTGCTTAAAGTTCTACAAATTGCAGCTCAGAATATTGGGAGCCTGTGAGTGGAGGAATTA